>NW_020633641.1:424-1000 GCF_003573695.1 Papaver somniferum
AGAGTTTTAGGATTACTGGGTTAGGTTTGCTCTGATACCAAATTTGTTGGCGCAATGCGGAAATGTGATGGGTTTATGGAAATGAATTTAGGAAGAGAGGTTGGTTAATTGAAAGGTGAGGCTTATATTAATATGAAAATGAAAATATTACAAGAGGCTTGTGTAGCAACTTTGGCTTACACTAGTTGTTTACAAAGAGGCACTTTGGCTCTTACTCTAAACTCTAGCTCTCACTCTAACTCTTGTTTACTCACTTGAGTTTTTGATTGTTGTTGGGTGATCCCAAATGAATCCATCCTATGCCTATTTATAGGCTTCATTACCAACTACTTACTTCTCTAGATAGTTCTATCTAGACTCTTCTTTACACTCTCAACTTAGATATTACAAGAAAATTCTAGAGAAAAGAATTCTCTAGATAATACTTGATGTAAAGAAGGCGTAGAAGATTCTAGCATGTATTGGGTTCTATTTAGTGTAAATGATTATTGGGCTTTACTTATTGGGCTTTCTAGAATAGTCACAAATTACTTATGTTTTTAACACCCCCTCTTAATTTGTGATGTTAAGCTTTTC
>NW_020633642.1:0-819 GCF_003573695.1 Papaver somniferum
AGGTGATTGGTGGCGTCAAAGTTAGGGGTTTATGGTGGATGAATTGATTTTCATGTTTCTGAAATTGAGTTCTTGATCTCAATTGAGAAATGAAATTGCAGCAACGAAGTAAGGTCCGTATGTCAGCTGGATTGGGTTTATTCGGGGTAACTGATTTACTCTTTGATCAGTGGAGGAGGTTATTAGCTGGTCATGGAGATGAAACTGAGCTCACTGGCGTTCATTCTTTAGTAACCACTGTCTAAAATGTGCTGGATGAATGGGTTTTCTGTGGGGATGTTTTTAGAAATCATACTGAGCTTGTGGTACTAATTTTATGGGTATTTGACAAGCCTTGGTCTGGGTGAAGTTCAGAAGTTTAGAGAATGGGCAGTGGCTGTACTTGGTAATGACTTGAATTTTGAAACTAGATTTGGTGTTGGTCGCAAATACACCCTATTTGCTCGGTCCAGATTGGATATTTTTGCACCACCTATAGAAGTATCAGTCTAGACAAACTCAAGAGGAGGCCGTCTACAAAACAGAGCCGTAAAGAAGGTTTGAGATTTTAATTCCCTTTTCCGTTAGCTTGTATTTCTTATTTATTAGATTATTTATGATTCACTTTAGGGTGAAAGGATGAACTTGTAGGATATTTTATTTGTGTTATTGAACAAGGGTTTTCTCATTTGGGTATCATTAATCGTTTAGCTTTTAACTAATTATTCATCTGTATTGTTTTGTATCATCTTCCGGGAGAAAACATTGACAAAACGCAGGCCCTTGAAATATTTTTTGCTAATCCTTGTATGACTTGATGAGGTTGTTGATGGAGGGTAC
>NW_020633643.1:0-325 GCF_003573695.1 Papaver somniferum
TACTAGGTAGTCCAGGAAACCCAGTACCGGTTACTCTCTAATCCACCCCTAGAATAAAATTATCCGCTGGTCCAAAAACATGTTTTTGGACCAGAATATTTATTCCCTAATTCAAAACGTGCGGGTCACACAAGACAAGTTTTTCAAAAGTACCAAAAATACCCTTTCTGCAACTCCACGAACAAATCAAATTCAGTTTCTTTATCTTTTTTTTTTCATCTCAGATTGTTTCTCTTTGGTTTTCTCTGCTCCTGCGTTTTGGTTCATCACAGTATCTGGTAGCGTCTTTCAATTAGGCTCATCACAGCTATTATCTCGTAAATCA
>NW_020633643.1:525-833 GCF_003573695.1 Papaver somniferum
ACAATTCAACCTCAGAGGTGGCATTAACATGAGTTTGATCTTTCGGTGTTGACAAACCAACTTCAGGAATGTTGACATTAGCATCTGTTTGATCTTCCGGAGAACCTTGCATTTCGTTCTCGACTATTTGGTCCACATTCAACTCTTCATTGGGGTTTCTTGTAGTAGGTGTACATCCCAAGCTAACATAATCTTCCTGGCTGGATTCTCTCTGCAAAGGGAAAGCTTTCCGGTAAATATCATGCAACATGAACTCAAGCTTTGAAGCGTCAACCGGTTCGCCCTCTTGCTGCATTGTGTTGAATTCA
>NW_020633643.1:844-1000 GCF_003573695.1 Papaver somniferum
TTCCGGTAAATATCATGCAACATGAACTCAAGCTTTGAAGCGTCAACCGGTTCGCCCTCTTGCTGCATTGTGTTGAATTCACTCCATTTGGAAGATATTGTATTCCTCAAATCATCGTATTTAATTTTCCAATCTTATCCCCCCAATACTGAGTCC
>NW_020633644.1:0-133 GCF_003573695.1 Papaver somniferum
TCCTTTGTGTATTGGGATGTGTCATATTCTCCAATACTTCTGGCAGCCGGATCGACGCCAACCTTATACAACTTTTGGATCCTCTCCATGAAGTCGGTGACTATTCTTGGGGCACGGCATGCCTAGCATTCTT
>NW_020633644.1:144-523 GCF_003573695.1 Papaver somniferum
CTTATACAACTTTTGGATCCTCTCCATGAAGTCGGTGACTATTCTTGGGGCACGGCATGCCTAGCATTCTTGATGGAAGAGTTGAGAAAGGCTTCGAGGCTAGGAACCTGCCAAGTTGCCGGGAATGTGGCTCTGTTGCAGGTTTTTTCTTTAACTCTATAACTCACGCTATAGTTATTCAGTAGACAATACATATGATGCATATCCATAACTCCAAATGACGCATATTCGGTAGGAAATTATCCATCTCTTTTCCCAAATGTTGGTTATTCGGTGGTTAGGTACTTACTTTGTTTTCCGATTATATACAATCGGAAATATTCTTTTGATATTAGAACCGAATATACAGGCCAGAAAAGCTATAGGTTACTGAACTCCA
>NW_020633644.1:723-1000 GCF_003573695.1 Papaver somniferum
TTTGTAATATATTTAACTCCCGATTAACGCTGCATCCAAAACACGAACCAAGTGGTTATGGCTGGCTGTGTACACTCCCGATTAATGAACACAAATCATTCTAATACTGCACCGACTACAACCGGAAGTCTGGGAAATATTTTGGCTTCCGATTGCAATCGGAGGATAACAATGTTATCATATCCTCCGAATATATAAGGGTAATTTCGCCATTACGAATTACGCGAGATAAGGGTTGGCTACATTTTTCCTTTGGGTGACCTTTTTTGTTTTATTG
>NW_020633645.1:0-359 GCF_003573695.1 Papaver somniferum
ATTTGCATAGAATTTAATTTTTTTATGATTTATATTAATTATTTGTTATTTTGTTTGATGTCGCATGCTTGGTTTTACATACTTTTGATGCGTCATGCTCACAACTTACAACTAATGTTTTATGAAATCTACTTTGGCAAAGAATAGAGTTATTGTTTCTTTTGTTTTGAGATATAAATGTCTAGGATTAATTTATGAACCCCATGAACATGAAAAGCAGTGGAATCCCGAGCCCCAGTAAATTCTTCATCCCGTGACATATTTTGTATATAATTTCTTATTTTTAGTATTTTTATATTTAAGCCTAGAATCAATTCAACAAAGTCCGAGAGAACGACAACCTTCTTACCACTATATAA
>NW_020633645.1:370-1000 GCF_003573695.1 Papaver somniferum
TATATTTAAGCCTAGAATCAATTCAACAAAGTCCGAGAGAACGACAACCTTCTTACCACTATATAAAATTTGATCAATTTTTGGCGCCGCCGACGCGGATTTGTTTATAGATTTATTTTTAGGTTTTATTTTATTTGTTCCTTTTTACGTGTTTTGGTATTTTTGTTTGCTTTCAGATTTGGAGCTAAGCTAAAGGAAAAGAGAAAGTGCTGAAACGAAAGGAAAAGCCCAAAAAGGAAAGAAAAGAGAAATCCAAAAGGAGTGAAGAAGAAGATTTTGTAAATATTTTTATTTTTATTTTTTAGAAACTGTAATTAAGGTTTTTATTTTTGTAATATTTTATTTTTGGACATTTTTTTCCTTCTTTTCTTTTGGACATTGAACATTGGACTTTATTTTTAAAATCCTACGGAAGGGGAGTTTTAAATAAACTATTTGCAGAGAAGGACGGCGATTACGATATCGCCTCGGCCCCTCGGGTTCGTACATGACATATGAGTCGTGGCCCGAGTCGACTTCAACGGTTCATCCCCCGTCTGAAACGGGAGGTAAGAATTCTAAACACCCGCGAATCCCCTATCAGCGGGTTTACTGGATGATTTCGTATGCATATATATTGAGGACCTGAAT
>NW_020633646.1:0-553 GCF_003573695.1 Papaver somniferum
GTTTAAATTAGTATTAGTAGACTTTGATTTCATCTTCACATCGCCCTAGTCTCTGTGGGTTCGACCTGTATTTGCCCTGTTCTACATACTAGACGTTGTGCACTTGCAGTTTAATATTGTAGGAATATTCTAATCCTACCACATACAAGGATTGGTTCCCCTTTGTGATGTACTTCACCTCTTAATAGGATCGGTTTCCTTTTTCCCGGATTTAGTCAGACATAAAATCACAAACTCGATCATACCATCTCAGGTGATTACTTAAGATTGATTTCACTAATAAAAGTCATACCAATACATAAGTCAGGCCTTTGTGAATAGTTTTACCAAGAAAAAAAAAAGGTCATGAACGGTTCTACTAAATCACACATATTGGATGTCCAAAAGATATGCAATGAATAACAATCCCAATAACGCCTGGCGATTTCCTTTTCGATTCACAAACAAGTTTATGAACATACTTCCTTAGAACACATGTAAAACATTGTTCTCTAGGATGAAATCCTCACCTCATACCCATACATAATCACAATAACATTCAAATGATTATGGC
>NW_020633646.1:564-1000 GCF_003573695.1 Papaver somniferum
AAACATTGTTCCCTAGGATGAAATCCTCACCTCATACCCATACATAATCACAATAACATTCAAATGATTATGGCGATGTCTTATCTACAAAGTTTAATGGTTAAGCAATAAACCTCGTATTGTATTCCTTAATAATATGTCTAACTAGAGTTCAATCAAGATTCGCAGTTTTGTTTTCAATATGCACGACTTGAAAGATACGTTAGGGAATGAAACAATTCAAATCAAATATCACTAACCTCAAGTGGAAGGATGATGTTGTCGTTGTAGCTCCTTGCTTCTTCAGTTCTTCAAGTCTTCGCAATACTTGTAATGTCTCATATCCTAATACTTTCAAGCTAACTTATACGAAGTTGACTCTAGTACATAATCAAGCGACTCTTTAAATGAGTTTTGATTCACTAAAATATGACAACCAAACTTGACATACCAAAGC
>NW_020633647.1:0-444 GCF_003573695.1 Papaver somniferum
AACTGCTGAAACTCCAGCATTGTATTCAATCACTCTATCAACCAATAGAAATGGAAACCTATGAGGTAGAATTTCGCGAATCTTGTTAATATCCATCACAGTTGGGTATGCAGGAAATTGCTTCTCAATTGGAACATCTTTGACAGTTTCTTCTATTCCATTGACAGAAGAACAGATAATGAAATTTCTTCGGTTGAAATGAGATCTAGGGCTAGAAACTGAAACTTTAGATGACAAAATTCTTTTATGATTTTTAAGTGAAATGGTAGTAGGTAATAAGGAATGATAATGATGAGTTGATGAAGCCTGAGATGAAGATGAATGAGATGAGAATGTTGAGAATATGTGATTTGTTAGAGCCGTAGCTTCCATCGTTGGGGAAAGTGAACTGACAACGAGATGCTAGAGACAGAGAAAAATGGCGAGATTTACAGAGAGACTTGA
>NW_020633647.1:455-1000 GCF_003573695.1 Papaver somniferum
TGAATTTTATCCAACTCACTATGGTGTGCAACAAGCTAGGTGATTTTAGTGGACGAGTTACAGTCTTGTGAGGATTTACATAGAAACCTACTCAAAACTATTATAAATCTTAATCTTCATGGAAGGTATATTCATCTAAATCATTGAATGGCATATAGTCCGGGTTGAATTTCGGACTTCGTGAATTCATAGCTTTCTTCAAATATGAATTATACTCCTTGTTCCTCATAGTAGTGCCTTTTTGCTATTCCCTTCTACAAAAACATAAACACAAACTTATTTTGTTAGTGTTTAAGTGGAAGATCAAACAACTTAGGTTATGTAAAATAAATTCAAAAAATACTTACAAATTCTTGGATCGACAAGCCTAAATGTCTACGGTAAAAAAATCCTCTCTTGTTTGTCTACATAATAAACAATCCATTTTTGGATAAGTTGGTACCTATCGTGTATTTGTTGCAGAGATCTTCATTTTTTATTTTCATCATCTCGCACAAATAGGATACCTGAGCAACCCTTTCAGCTTGGAAATCTTCACCTCGAGT
>NW_020633648.1:0-466 GCF_003573695.1 Papaver somniferum
CTTTCATTTTCTTTTCTTCTCTTTTCTTCTTCTTTCTTCCCCTCTTTCTCTGTTCTTCTTCTAATGTTGATTATCCGGGAGATTCGATGGAGAAAATCAATTGATGATGTTGTGTAGATGATGAGGGTGATGATGTGGTCGTGTAAAATCAAGCAGTTGATTCAGAGTTACAAGAAAAGGTAAATCAAAGAAGATAGGAATTAGGGTTTCATGGAGTTGATGATGATTTGATCTTGAAACTGTTAAACTAAAGATGGGTATGAAGAACATGCTCTGAAGAAGCAGATTATTAAGTTAATTTGAGGGTTGGTTACAAAGAAGATATTAATTAGAGAAATCAGTGAGCTAGGGTTTCTTGAGAAGTTCAAAGAAGAATTAGAAGATGAAGTTGATGGTTTAGGGGATTGAATTAACGGTGGGTTTGTTCTTAATTAAAGCATAGTCGGACCAAAAATTTGATCGAATT
>NW_020633648.1:477-975 GCF_003573695.1 Papaver somniferum
GATGAAGTTGATGGTTTATGGGATTGAATTAACGGTGGGTTTGTTCTTAATTAAAGCATAGTCGGACCAAAAATTTGATCGAATTTTAATAGTGGTAAATAAGGTTTTCGTTCACTCGGACTTTGTTGAATTGATTCTAGGATTAAATATAAAAATACTAAAAATAAGAAATTATATACAAAATATGTCACGGGATGAAGAATTTACTGGGACTTGGGATTCCACTGCTTTTCATGTTCATGGGGTTCATAAATTAATCCTAGACATTTATAACTCAAAACAAAAGAAACAATAACTCTATTCTTTGCCAAAGTAGATTTCATAAAACATTAGTTGTAAGTTGTGAGCATGACGCATCAAAAGTAATTAAAACCAAGCATGCGACATCAAACAAAATAACAAATAATTAATAGAAATCATAAAACAATTAAATTCTATGCAAATAGTTATAAAAGAATTATTTTAATTACCACATGAACGAAACACAGCCTCCTCCGT
>NW_020633649.1:0-643 GCF_003573695.1 Papaver somniferum
GTACTCCCCACAAAGATTTGGTAATTAAGCACAAAATCAATTAAGAACTCTCCCCCATAAAATGTCATTCCCGAAAGAACAACAAGAGCGTCCTTACTTTCACAAGAAAATAAGGATTTCTTTGGACATTAACAAATCACATGAAACATGAATTTGTATCCAAAATACTCAATTAAATTAACCACAAGAAAACCCATGGACATAATAGAACTTACGGAGCCGCACAGTATTTACACAAAAATGTGGATCAGGGAAGACCAATACTGCGGAATAAACAAAGATTCATTTTATCTTTCATCACTATTTGCATAGATACATAATGGACTTAATCTTTGTAAACAAAAGTTCATCCCATCTTCCATCAATATTTGCATAATGACATAATAGGCTTAACTTTTGTTGTCAAAAGTTCATTCAATCTTTTATCAATATTTGCAAAATGACATATGAAATACTTAACTTTTGACATATATCAGGCAATCATAGTTCACTGACGCAAACACACATATCCCATAACAAGTTGCAATATATGAAACCATAAAGATTAATACTGCAAAATCATCTTCCAAATAAACTTTAGAATTTAAATAAATAAATCTAAAAACATTGCAAGATGAAAATCGTTGGAAATAGCTATGTGTAC
>NW_020633649.1:654-1000 GCF_003573695.1 Papaver somniferum
AAATAAAT
The DNA here is from genome assembly GCF_003573695.1 of Papaver somniferum. NCBI lineage: Eukaryota > Viridiplantae > Streptophyta > Magnoliopsida > Ranunculales > Papaveraceae > Papaver > Papaver somniferum. The sequence continues at coordinate 663 of NW_020633649.1, forward strand.
CTAAAAACATTGCAAGATGATAATCGTTGGAAATAGCTATGTGTACTCACAATAATGGATATTCCAAACCCTAGTTATCCTTCTTAAAACACAAGAATAAATTCTTATAAGAAGTTTCCTAGACATTAAGACCTCTAAAAAAATTCTTTATCGTCCCCGAACTCCTTGTCGTCAACAGCCATAGGAACATACGGTTCATGAAGAGAGGAGTTACTTCCAACAAACCTTTTAGACTGATGCCAAACCAGGGCCTTCTAGATTTCTAGAGTCCTAAAAACAATAGCCTTTATTTCCTGAATCTTCTTTCTTATTTCTTTCAACTCTTCAAGAACCTCAGA
>NW_020633650.1:0-1000 GCF_003573695.1 Papaver somniferum
GAGCACAAGCCCACGGTCTTAGGAATGTCAAAATTGATCTTAGGCATGTCAAATTTAAACTTGGGCATGTCAAATTGAATCTTGTGCATGGGCATGAAATAACAAGCCTACGTTCTTGGGAATCTCTAAATTGATCTTAGGCATGTCAAATTGAATCTTGGGCATGGGCATGAAGGCTCAAGCCTACGGTCTTGGGCATCTCTAAATTGATCTTAGGCATGTCAAATTGAATCTTGGGCATGGGCATGAAAGCACAGACCTACGGTCTTGGGCATCTCAAAATTGATTATAGGCATGTCACATTTAAACTTGGGCATGTCAAATTGAATCTTGGGCATGGGTATGAGAGCACAAGCATACGGTCTTAGGAATGTCAAAATTGATCTTAGGCATGTCAAATTTAAACTTGGGCATGTCAAATTGAATCTTGGGCATGGGTATGAGAGCACAAGCATACGGTCTTAGGAATGTCAAAATTGATCTTAGGCATGTCAAATTTAAACTTGGGCATGTCCAATTGAAATTTGGGCATGGGCATGAAATAACAAGCCTACGGTCTTGGGCATCTCTAAATTGATCTTAGGGATGTCAAATTGAATCTTGGGCATGGGCATGAAAGAACAAGCCTACGGTCTTAGGAATCTCAAAATTGATTATAGGCATGTAAAAATTCAACTTGGGCATGTCAAATTGAATCTTTGGCATGGGCATGAAAGTACAACCGTACGGTCTTGGGCACCTCAAAATTTCTCCTAGGAATGTCAATTTTAAAATTAGGCATATCAAGTTTAATCTTGGGCATGGGAATGAAAGCACAACCCTACGGTCTTAGGAATCTCAAAATTGATCCTAAGCATGTCAAATTTGAACTTGAGCATGTCAAATAAAATCTTGGCCATGGGCATGAAAGCACAACACTACGGTCTTGGGCATCTCAAAATTTATCATAGGCATGTTAAATTTAAACTTGGGCATGTCAAATAAAATCTTGGGCATGGGA
>NW_020633651.1:0-130 GCF_003573695.1 Papaver somniferum
ACGGTCTTGGGCATCTCAAAATTGATCCTAGGTATGTCAAATTTAATGTTGGGCATGTGCATGAAAGAACAAGCCTACGGTCATAGGAATCTCAAAATTAATCATAGGCATGTCAAATTTAAACTTGGGC
>NW_020633651.1:330-697 GCF_003573695.1 Papaver somniferum
TAGGCATGTCAAATTTAAACTTGGGCATATCAAGTTTAATCTTGGGCATGGGCATGAAAACACAACCCTACAGTCTTGGGCATCTCAAAATTGATCCTAGGCATGTCAAATTCAAACTTAGGCATGGGCATGAAAGCACAACCCTACGGTCTTGGGCATAAAAAAATTGATCCTAAGCATGTCAAATTTAAACTTGGGCATGGTCACGAAAGCACAACCATACGGTCTTCGGCATCTCAAAATTGATCCTAGGCATGTCAAATCTAAAGTTGGGCATACCAAATTTAATCTTGGGCATGGGCATGAAAGCATAAACCTACGGTCTTAGGCATCTCAAAATTAATCCTAGGCATGTCAAATTTAAACT
>NW_020633651.1:801-1000 GCF_003573695.1 Papaver somniferum
TCAAAATTGATCCTAGGCATGTCAAATTGAAACTTGGGCATGTCAAATTGAATGTTGGTCATGGGCATGAACGCACAACCCTACGGTCTTGGGTATCTCAAGATTGATCCAAGGCATGTTAAATTTAAACTTGGTCATATCAAGTTTAATCTTGGGAATGGGCATGAAAGAAAAACCCTACGGTTTTGGGCATCTCAAA
>NW_020633652.1:0-280 GCF_003573695.1 Papaver somniferum
TAAAAATCGATCCTAGGCATGTCAAATTTAAACTTGGGCATATCAAATTGAAACTTGGGCATGTCAAATTGAATTTTGGGCATGGGCATAAAAGCACAAGCCTACGGTCTTAGGAATCTCAAAATTGATCCTAGGCATGTCAAATTTAAACTTGGGAATGTCAAATTTAATCATGGGCATGGGAATGAAAGTATTAGCCTACGGTATTAGGCATCTCAAAATTGTTCCTAGGCATGTCAAATTTAAACTTGGGCATAACAAATTGAATGTTGGACATGGG
>NW_020633652.1:291-1000 GCF_003573695.1 Papaver somniferum
TGTCAAATTTAAACTTGGGCATAACAAATTGAATGTTGGACATGGGCATGAAAGTGCAACCCTACGGTCTTGGGCATCTCAAAATAATCCTAGGCATGTCCAATTTAAACTTGAGCATGGGAATGAAAGCACAATCCTCCGGTCATGGGCTTCTCAAAATTGATCCAAGGCATGTCAAATTTAAACTTGGGCATGTCAAGTTTAATCTTGGGCATGGACATGAAAGCACAACCCTACGGTCTTGGGCATCTCAAAATTGATCCAAGGCATGTCAAATTTAAACTTGGGCATGTCAAATAAAATCTTGGGCACGGGCATGAAAACACAACACTTCGGTCTTGGGCATCTCAAAATTGATTATAGGAATGTCAAATTTAAACTTGGGCATGTCAAATTGAATTTTGGGCATGGGCATGACAGCATAAGCCTACGGTCTTAGGAATCTCAAAATTGATCCTAGGCATGTCAAATTTAAACTTGGGCATATCAAATTTAATCATGGGAATGGTCATGAAAGTACAATCCTACGGTACTGGGCATCTCAAAATTGATCTTAGGCATGCCAAATTTAAACTTGGGCATATCAAATTGAATGTTGGGAATAGATATGAAAGCACAATCCTACGGTCTTGGGCATCTTAAAATTGATCCTAGGCATGTCAAATTTAAACTTGGGTATATCAATTTTAATCTTGGGCATGGGCATGTA
>NW_020633653.1:0-405 GCF_003573695.1 Papaver somniferum
AAATTGCATTACTATGTAAGTTGATTCAAGAAAATATGAAGGAAGTCAAAATTCACAATAGAAGAAATTTGAAAGACCATGCAGAACTAATCCAAATCCTAACAAATTTCATCTATCTTGAATCAAATAGAAACACAAAGCCAGCACAAAAATAAAGAGATCGTAAAAATGTTGAATTTAATATACGTTAAATCAAAAAAGTCTACACATTTCTTTATAAGTTGGAAATTGATTTCTGAGACTAAATTATAAAATACATAAACTCATCCTTAACAGAAAAAGTTTGAAAAATGTATTGTAATTACAATTAATATGTTCCAAGGCAATACGTCTAGTAAAAATTGCATTTCTATGTACGTTGATTCAAGAAAATATGAAGGAAGTCAAATTTCACAATAAAAGAAA
>NW_020633654.1:0-121 GCF_003573695.1 Papaver somniferum
ATTATGCAAGATTAGGGATTGCAAGGTGTGGTACCGAAAATGGCTAGGGAATGGCCGGCCGGCTAGGTTGCCCGGTCCCGCACACCTTACCCTATTTTATTATTTTTCATGAATCCTTGAA
>NW_020633654.1:132-607 GCF_003573695.1 Papaver somniferum
CGGCTAGGTTGCCCGGTCCCGCACACCTTTCCCTATTTTATTATTTTTCATGAATCCTTGAAGTTATGGAGAATCCTTGAAGTTATGGAGAATCCACGAGTTTTTGTTGAAACAGAGGAGTTTCGTGAGATTAGGGAATAATAATTATAAAAGGCCAAGGATTGTGAGGTGTGGGACCGGCCACGGCTTAGGCATGGCCGGCCGGTTAGGTTGCTCGGTCCCGCACACCTCTCCTTATTTTATAATAATATTATTTCGTGAATCCACCAAGTTATGGAGAATTTCACGAGTTTTGCAAAAACAAGGAAAGTTGCTAAAACCGAGGAGTTTTCGTGAGTTCACGAAATAACAAAAAATGAGGAAAATAATGGGAGAGGCACGGACCGACCACGGCTAGGGCACGGCAGGCCGGCCGGCTAGTGGGCCCGGCCTTGGGCGCCTCTTATTATTTTATTAATATTCATTGTTTTCTCTT
>NW_020633654.1:637-1000 GCF_003573695.1 Papaver somniferum
CGGCCGGCTGGTGGGCCCGGCCTTGGGCGCCTCTTATTATTTTATTAATATTCATTGTTTTCTCTTGTTTTGCGAAGGATTCCTCATTATTTCATATTTTTTGGACACTCGTTCGTGCATCCGGGTGCTCAGTCGTGCATCATTGTCGAGTACACTCGCACAATTTTTGTGGGGCTTACTCAGTGATGGTCCAGATGCCCGGTTGTTGGGTATTTATTACTGATTTATGAAATTCAGTGGAGAATAATTCATGAAACTGAGTAATAAGATGAGTAGTTATTTTATTATCAATCCATAAAATCAGCAGCGGATTGGACTATGGATTCAGAATAATAAAATGATAATTTCATCACCATCTCATGG
>NW_020633655.1:0-198 GCF_003573695.1 Papaver somniferum
AATTTAATCCATAACCAATAATAAAATCTAGCTCATATTCATGGAGTTCATAACTAGAATAAAGAGAGGGGTTTCCTTAAACCCTAGGCAAAAGGTGAAGAAGAAGATAATAGATATATCCCTCCTAAGAATTGAGAGAGGTTCCTTTTATATCCTCTTTCTTTCTCCACCGATTTGTTGTATTTAGGTCACGCCCAA
>NW_020633655.1:398-719 GCF_003573695.1 Papaver somniferum
GCAAAAGGTGAAGAAGAAGATAATAGATATATCCCTCCTAAGAATTGAGAGAGGTTCCTTTTATATCCTCTTTCTTTCTCCACCGATTTGTTGTATTTAGGTCACGCCCAAAAATCAGTCTATGGCACAACCCATGAGTGAAGCCCAATCGAAACAGGTCCAAGTCCCTCTCTGGGTCGAAACGGGTCAGGTGAGTCGAATCGGATCACCGAGTTAACTCGCTGTAGTGCAAAATCCAGCATAGTTTCCTCTGCTTTATAGAAAAATCTCCAGGCTGCATTCAGGCCTTTCAATAATTCATCCCTGTAGTTTCCTACACAT
>NW_020633655.1:730-1000 GCF_003573695.1 Papaver somniferum
TGCATTCAGGCCTTTCAATAATTCATCCCTGCAGTTTCCTACACATGCATCTATCAGCTGCAATGTAACATGCCTGCAACCCTCTTTCATCAACTCAGCCAACACCCTGTTAGCACATTACATGTCCCTAGCTATCAGCAGCTAACTCACAAACCAACTCCTTCATTCCCTTTACTTCATTTCAATTGCAACAGCCACAAACACAGAGAAAATACCCATTGCATCACCACCTAACTCAGCTGCATCACCACAAACTGCATCAAACTTTCA
>NW_020633656.1:0-423 GCF_003573695.1 Papaver somniferum
CTCCTCCAACTCCACCTTCTACTTCTTCTTCCATTATCAAATTCTTGATTTTGTTTCTCACTCTACTGGTTTCCTTTTAAAGAAAAATCGCGCCAGAAATGGGTATTGTTCTCGCTCAAGTTAGACTTTAACTCCAACATATTTATATACTTAAAAAAGAATCATTTTTTTTTTTTTTGGGACCATGGTTTTTTTTGCCTGGCGTTTTTAGGGGCCACCCCAAAGGATTTAGGGGCCATCAATTTATACCCAGGGGTACCCTATATGATATTGAAGTTACATAAATGCTCTTCTGGTAAAAATGTATAAAAACCAAATCAAAAAAAATTCTACTCATTTCAACTCTTCTTCTTCCAGTTTCATATTATCTTCCGATTGTGGAAGAAAAAAAAAATTTCCTCGTTCAACCGAAACATCGCCGCG
>NW_020633656.1:623-1000 GCF_003573695.1 Papaver somniferum
TCGCCATTACGAATTACGCGAGATAAGGGCTGGCTACATTTTCCCTTTGGGTGACCTTTTTTGTTTTATTGTTGGCCCCTAAATCCTTTTGAGTGGCCCCTAAAAACGCCAGGTTTTTTTGGTTACCATGATTTTATTTTGGGTAAAGACATTAGAAGTAAATTTATGTCACCTCTTATCTAGATATTTATATTAATACCTAAGTTATCCCTCCTGATTAATTTTGGGCAATGATTAGTTAGTGTTAATAATAGTTAGTGTAATGATTAGTGAGATGATTAAGTTAAAGATAATTAGTGAGATTAAAAAATCAGATGTTTTTTTTTAAAAGAAGTATAATTATTGAGAGAGTAAAGTTAGAGAAGATGAAGAAGGAA
>NW_020633657.1:0-516 GCF_003573695.1 Papaver somniferum
CGCCTGTAGCTTCAACACAATATCTCGACGTGACACACCGGTTCAACACCGACATGATCAAAGTATAGCTGAATTACAATCGATAAGCCTTCAATATCCCATGATAAGACTTCTGAAGTAGATGCAACACCGTTCATCAATGGGTGCTACAAACTCCTTCAACTCTGCTAAGTGAATGAGGGATGCACTGGGGACTTGATTTTATTGGAAATATCAACTCAATATATTTCAAAAAATGCTATCCACATAACAAGTCATTGCAACCTAATGTGATGCCATGAAACGTCGTCAAACGGAACCTCTCTACATCAAAAGCCCCTACACGACTGGGGAACTTCCTCTCTTCACCAATCATATCCAGAATGAAGACTGCTGCTGCTGCTATCTACCGTGCAACAACATCGATTCCATGACGAAGCCACTTCACAGTAAAGTCATAACAGGAGGATTTGTGTTGAAATCCTAATACACCTTCATCTTAGGAATGCTCAACTCACCAATTAGTTCGTGCATGCT
>NW_020633657.1:545-1000 GCF_003573695.1 Papaver somniferum
GAGGATTTGGGTTGAAATCCTAATACACCTTCATCTTAGGAATGCTCAACTCACCAATTAGTTCGTGCATGCTCACTGGACGGAAGAGCAAAGACTATCATCTTCGGTCTCTGTATCAACTCCAATCATAGTATCGACATCAGCATGTGGAGGAACTCTATTCATGGTCTCAGCATCAACAAGAATTTATGGAGAACTTCCAGTTGTAATCTCAACGTCACTCTCGGGCGCAACATCCGGCTTCATCAACTATCCATTCTCTATGGATCATACTTCTTCAAGCCCTAATGATTCATATCAAGATGTGTAAACATGAAAACATGCTAACATGAACATCTTCTCAAATCTTGCCCGACAGACGGGCACAAAACCAAAATCTTCTACAAGATGTTCTCATCACCTCTACAAGTGAGATACGACATGCTCCAGGACATGGGTTTACAAAAACGTACCAA
>NW_020633658.1:0-376 GCF_003573695.1 Papaver somniferum
TCTAATTTAGCAAAAGACTGGGCACTATTCTTAAAATTCTGTTTGGTTTCCTCTTGAAAATTACCCTGGCTTTTTACTAACATTTCCTGGCTTTGTGATAGCATCTCCTGGCTCTTCCTTAATATACTAAGGGTTTCCTCTAAGCTAGCTATTCTATTCTCAGATGGGTTCTGGGTCTGACCTGAAGAGTTCTTAGTATAACCAAAACCTGGGGGAGGCTGAGAATTGCTAGACTGGCCTTGATTCTGGCCCTTAGACCAAGAGAAATTAGGATGGGTTCTCCAACCAGGGTTGTAGGTCTCTGAGTAGGGGTCAAACTTCTGACGGTTTTCAAACCTAGCATTGTTATAGACAGCATGAGCTTGCTCTTAACTAA
>NW_020633658.1:576-1000 GCF_003573695.1 Papaver somniferum
TCATCCTTTCCTAAGAATATAGGGATCATCTGAAGAATACTAGGTTTTATCTCAAAATTAGCCGTAGTGGCTGGCAATTTAATGCACGAAGCTCGGTTGGTCCTAGTTGGGAACATGTAATGTTTCAAAGTTGCCATCGTTGGCACAACTGGAGTACTAGGGGTACTTTTATCACGAAGAGATAGGTTCTCAAAACTGAAGTTTCCAAAAACAGGGTTCTCAAAAGAAGAATCTTCGAGCTCCCTGCTTAAATCAGAAGAACTACTAGGTTTTTCGCTAATCAATCGACCTAGAGTATCTCTTTTCCAAGCCCTAACAAAATCGGGCATACACTAAAAAGAATTCAAAAAGAAATAAAAATCCTAACAGGAAGGTTCTAGCAAACACACAGCAGGCTGACTCGACTTTACCACAGCAAACCTAA
>NW_020633659.1:0-443 GCF_003573695.1 Papaver somniferum
TTCCCTCGTAACCAAGGCAATGGAGGAAGCTATTCATGCAACATAAATGGGTAACTATTTCATTTAATTATATAATTCACCTAATCGCTGCTTTTGCAGAGTTTTAAATTGTTTGAATGATTGTCTTAATTATTTGTTATTCAGTTTGATAGGTTATGCTTGGTTTAATCTCTTGATAATCTATGCTTAAGGTTTGCAAATAATGTTTGAGAATCTGTATGATTGATAGTGAATTAAAGATAAAAAAGGACTTAAGAATTGAATAGAGTTTTGAAATATTTATCATTCAATTTTGCATAATAGTGGAATCTAGTGTCTTTGTTACCTATCGCACCCATTGTTAATAATTTTGTATATAATTTTATTAAATCTTTAAATTTAATCTTCACGAGTCCGAGAGTTTGAACCTCATTACTACAACCCCCACGAAAAATCTTTAATCA
>NW_020633659.1:643-1000 GCF_003573695.1 Papaver somniferum
CTTTTGTCATGAACATGCATGTGGGGGTCATTTTAGTGCTAAGAAGACTGCTGCTAAGATTTTGCAGTGTGGATTTTACTGGCCTTCGTTGTTTAAAGATTCCCATAGTCATTGTGTTTCTTGTGAGCGTTGCCAGAAGTTATGAACCATTTCTCGTTGAAATATGATGCCTTTGAACCCTATTTTAGTGATTGAGGTCTTTGATGTGTGGGGCATTGATTTTATGGGTCCATTTCCTATTTCGTTTGGTTATCTTTACATACTTGTCGCTGTAGACTATGTGTCTAAGTGGGTTGAGGCGGTTCCGTGTAGAACGAATGACCACAGGGTCGTAGTCCAGTTTTTGAAAGAGAATAT
>NW_020633660.1:0-412 GCF_003573695.1 Papaver somniferum
GGACATGATACAATCACAAGAACCATCACTACCCCCGAACTTAGGGTTCATATACAAACCTCTAACTATTTATTGAATTTCCGGATCTTCAGAGTCCTTAAAATACTCAAGATATTCTTCTAGTTCTCTACCCCCAAACTTAGGGTCATCATTATCCTCAGAAAAACGTAAAACTATTGCCTGAATTTCTGGGTCCATAGAATCTTTAAAATACTCAAGAGCTTCTTCTAAAGATTGATAACATATCTGATCTAAGAGAATGGTTTCCTCAAAATCATCTAAAAAATCTACCAGTAAAGTGTCAAGCCAATTATCCTGAACCAAATCCTGAACTAAAGTGCTAATCATATTCACTTCTTCTAAATCATCGTTATCAGAAGGTTTTCTAGTAACATTAAAGACATTTAGTTCA
>NW_020633660.1:423-1000 GCF_003573695.1 Papaver somniferum
TAATCATATTCACTTCTTCTAAATCATCATTCTCAGAAGGTTGTCTAGTAACATTAAAGACATTTAGTTCAGTGGTCATATTACCAAAGGATATGTTCATAAGCCCAGTCCTACAGTTGATGACAGCGTTAGCTGTGGCTAAAAATGAGCGACCTAAAATCACTGGGATTTGACGACTTGGGTCCTGAACAGGCTGGGTGTCTAGAACAACGTAACCCAAAGGATAAATAAACTTATCAACCTCAATCAGAACATCCTCTATGACACCACGAGGGACTTTGACAGACCTATCAGATAATTGTAGTGTCATTTTAGTCGGTTTCAGCTTACCAAGACCTAGCTGGGTGTATACATGATACGGGAGTAAGTTAACACTAGCTCCTAAGTCAATTAAAGCTTTATCGACCATGTGATCACTAATCGCACAAGATATGGTGGGGCATCCAGGATCCTTATACTTAGGGGGTGTTTGGTTAAGAAGAATGGAACTTACCTGACCAGCTAAAAAAGCTTTCTTATGGACATTAATCTTATGCTTTCGTGTACAAAGATCTTTAAGGAACTTGGCATAAGCAGG
>NW_020633661.1:0-340 GCF_003573695.1 Papaver somniferum
TAGTTTTTTTTTATATACTAAGGATCGCATGTCCCATATTTTATAGCCTGCGGGTATTAATTCCCTCTTGAAAAATTGTATTTCGCCAACTAACCCGCTTCACGCGGATATTCCTGTTTCTGTTTGAAATAATTTATACAGAGAGAACGTGTCGTGAGTAAAGAAGGCAAGTTTACGCGAAATTTCGTCATCAACAAAAGGGCACGTGATGGAGAAGACGCAGGAAGCAGGAAAGTCCAAAGCTTTGTCAAAAGAAACACCCCGGACAACCCCGATCATCACCCGAAGCAAACAGAAAGGAGATAAAACTAAAATGACCAATCGAAGGCAGGATACCGCA
>NW_020633661.1:351-491 GCF_003573695.1 Papaver somniferum
AATCATCACCCGAAGCAAACAGAAAGGAGATAAAACTAAAATGACCAATCGAAGGCAGGATACCGCAGAAATCACTTCACCCATGAACGCTAATTATGTTGCAGTGGCGGCTCTCAGAGCAGCAACGATAAAATACGGGG
>NW_020633661.1:691-1000 GCF_003573695.1 Papaver somniferum
GATTTAAGGCCTTTTCCACCCAATTTTTATTTCAATCGTAAGGGTCAAGGTCATAAAAAAATATGACATGGCTACGTGGGGGTAAAGAAGAAAATCTAGATAGACTTCCTCCATGACCTTGGGTCTTAAATCCACATCTTGATTGTTTGTGACTAAAGATCTAGGATTCATTTTGTTTTTTTCTTTCTTTCTTTTGTGTGTTTTGTCTGTCATGTTTGATTGAGTAGATTTTTGATCCATGAATGAATTAATATATGAATATGCGTATTATATTGACCTATATTTTATTTGGATCTTTGAATTGACATG
>NW_020633662.1:0-399 GCF_003573695.1 Papaver somniferum
TCTTGTAATCTTCAGTCTTCATCCTTAAGAGTAGTTCTTCTTAGACCTAATCTAGTCCGAAACTATCTTTAGTATACTAAATCAAGAATGCATTTTGGCAACTAAAATTTACAACTAACTTGAATACCAACGCTAGTGGGTTCAACCGAGCAATGCTCTAACAATCTCCCCCTTTGTCAATTTTAGTGACAAAACCATTTTACATATGGATTGTACTTGTTAAAAGCATTTCAGCTCCAAAATCCTACATGCTTGATTTCCTTGGTTCTTCAACTCTGCGTGTGTTCATCATGTACTTGTTGAAGATCCATCATAGTATTATTACACATCCTCAAAGTTTCATTGTATCACAACTTTGACAATAATACTACGGTGATATGTATCACTCCCCCTTAGTCA
>NW_020633662.1:410-585 GCF_003573695.1 Papaver somniferum
GCGTGTGTTCATCATGTACTTGTTGAAGATCCATCATAGTATTATTACACATCCTCAAAGTTTCATTGTATCACAACTTTGACAATAATACTACGGTGATATGTATCACTCCCCCTTAGTCAATACTCCATCTCAACATGAAAACCACTCCCCCTTACATAATGATCCGAAAACC
>NW_020633662.1:595-2560 GCF_003573695.1 Papaver somniferum
ATCACAACTTTGACAATAATACTACGGTGATATGTATCACTCCCCCTTAGTCAATACTCCATCTCAACATGAAAACCACTCCCCCTTACATAATGATCCGAAAACCATATGTATTTGTAGTCTGAACTACACAATAATTCTCCCCCTTTTTATCAATATAAATTGGCAAAGGTATGAAAACTAGTGGGATCCTCATGAAATTTTCACGGAGACACTTCATGACCAAAAGGAAAAAACATATCAACTTTGTTTAGATGATATCACAGATTCGTAACCTAGTGACCTCATCAAGGAGTTTATTAAGATACAAGTTAACCCCTACATGTTCCAAACCCGCTTCTCCCTACAAAGATATGACAATTAAGCACAAGTTCATTTAAGAATACTCCCTCATAAGATGTCATTCCCGAAAGAAAAACAAGAGTTACCTTTCTCCAGCGAGAAGGATTTATATATTGGATTTTAAAAATCCTACAAGGAGATACGATTTAAGAACCAATCATTGAAAGTATCTCATGAGATCGTGTTACTAAAAGTTTAGAACTATCTCATAGTAACAATACACAATATGTAATCATGAAGATCAAGTATTCTGATCATCTTTTCTAAGATACAAACTTGTATAAACAAGAATTCATATGCTTAGAAGGAAGAATAACCTTTTCCACAAGGATTTACACCAAGAATGGTTACCATAAGTGTATGAAAAAGTTTCTTTGACAATAAAAACCAACGTCCAATGACTTTGATTATTGCTTCTAACCTCTTATACTTAAGAATTGCAATCACAAATCAAGTTAGGTAATTAAGAATCATACACGTGGTATTTAGCCATATTCATCTTAACCATAACTAGTTAAATGACTTCAAAAGAACTAGTTGAGGAGTTGTTCAATTGCTTAGGTCTTTATACATTGACGCAATTGAAACAAAATCGGTTTGATTCATTTGAATCAATTCATGAACAATATAGCCACGGTCTGCAAAAATTGCATTCCTTATAAATTACTGTTTTAAGTTCATGAACTACCGATTTGAGAAATATAACCATCTTGGGTACGCGTATGGGTACGTGTACCATAGTTATCGGAATTGAGTTTACAAACTCAGCAGAATTTTTCGGTCGAAAACTTCCGTGGGTATGCGTACGGGTACGCGCACCTAAGGTGACTGGTTTTCATTTTGTAAACTTCACAAACTACAACAGAAATTTTCGGTTCGAAAACTTCCGCCAGTACGCGTACCTAACCTGTCTCCTTCACCAATACCGCATGCACACATATGCACACACTTGGTTTCCGGCACATGGATTTATACACTAATATGCGAACACACTATATATGCTTATATCCATAGTTGGTTACATAATCTCAACTATACATTTCAATCATTGAAACATTCTTCTATAATGTTATAATAGTCGTTAGACATAAAGAATCGACTATCGTCATCAAAGCTATTTTCAAGATTGAAACGTCACCATGACATTCGTCACGAGTAAAGATGAACTTGGTTAAAGCAAAAAGCTTCCACATATATTTAGATAAATATGTAAGCGAGTTACACTCAGATCGAAACAATAAATTGTTCCACATGTTCAAAAATTACCAAACATAATATGTGCGCCCCAATTCTTTTGCAATCCTCACCGCATTTACTAGGGATTCTTGGTGAGGATGCACTTTCAACACAATCAGGTTGTGTTGAGGTGAACAAAATCTTGCTCACCACAGGTATTCGAAACAAAATCATGCATAGACTCTAGGAATTTAACTACTTCCTTGAAACTTTCAATAACTACTCCATACCTTTTTAAGATGTTATCCCTTGTCGAACTCTTGTCTGGGAAATCCTTCTTAATAGTACTTGTTGCTTTATTGATCTTCTTTGGTACCCATTTCTGAGTAGCTTTTGGAGAAACGTATTTCTTTTTCTCCCCAATATAATTATGAAACTTCTTGGGGG
>NW_020633662.1:2571-3000 GCF_003573695.1 Papaver somniferum
CTGAGTAGCTTTTGGAGAAACGTATTTCTTTTTCTCCCCAATATAATTATGAAACTTCTTGGGGGAAAAACTGATATTATGAGACTCAGTTTTTCTCCAGTTTGGAACATCAGATCTTGTCATCTTAACAGAATCATATCTGGTTTTATCTCGTTTAAGAAATCTGCAATTCCTTTGCAAGTGACCTGGTTTTCCACAATAAAAACAACGTTTAGTAGAATGGAAAAAGTTATGTTTAGTGTTACCTGAATGTGTATGTGCTTGCTTTGGAACTTGACAGGATTTCCTCTTTTCGTTATCAACAATTGATAGAGATACTTTATTTTTGTCAACCGTGGAAGGTTTTGGTTGAGAAGAATCTTTAGCTTTGACAAATTTTACCTCTTTACAAATACTAGGAGCGTCTATTCCTTCATAGCCAAATCCTCG
>NW_020633663.1:0-253 GCF_003573695.1 Papaver somniferum
GGTTTCTGTGAGTTGAATGCGTGACTGCGCTGCCTTGTGATAGCGGTGAGGCCTTGGGTATCAAAGCTCCACTGAGCTTCCCTCGCCTCAATTCAACTTACTTTGACTCGGATTGATTCCAGAGGGGTTTCTTCAAATTGCAACGAATTCCCTTTCGAAAGATAGAAGCTGGTCTAGAAACAATCTAAGTGGAGCCATCATGCTTTTTGTTTGCTAGAAATCTTTAGGTTTACTTTGGTGGAGTCGAGTCGGC
>NW_020633663.1:453-632 GCF_003573695.1 Papaver somniferum
TCCTATGCCGTGTGCGAACCCGAGGGGCCGAGACGATATAGTAATCGTCGTCCTTCCCTGCACACAGTTTATATAATAATTTTTTTTTTTATAATAATACCCTTCCGTAGGGTTAAAAAAATTAAAGTCCAATTGTCCAGAATAAAGTCCAAAATAAAAAAAAAAAAAAAAGTACAGTT
>NW_020633663.1:643-1000 GCF_003573695.1 Papaver somniferum
TTAAAAAAAATAAAGTCCAATTGTTTAAAGTCCAAAGTCCAAAATAAAAATAAAAAAAAAAAAAAAAAGTACAGTTTTCCTCACACACTCTAAAAAAAATTAAAAATTAAAAATTAAATCCTAAAATTGTCCTTTTTTCTTCTCTTTTCGCTTTTCGCTTTAAGCTTTTTCCCCTCCAAGTCCTTAGTGCTCCACTTCGAACCTGTAAATCAAAGACAAAAAGACAAAGTAAAAAGGAACAAATAATAAAAAAAAAATAAAATAAAAAATAAACCTAAAAAAAATAAATCAATCTATATACAAGTCCGCGTCGGCGGCGCCATTTTGATATAATATTTTTCAAGAGGTAAGTAAAAG
>NW_020633664.1:0-1030 GCF_003573695.1 Papaver somniferum
AAATTGCATTTCGGCGGTATTCCTCCTAATTGTACTTCCCTTGTAAATGGAGTTTTCGCAGCTTCTTCTATAGCGTCATCTAATTGTCTTCTGCCTACTTCTCCTCTATTATTTAGCATTCGTCTCATTTCTTCTAACTCTTTCAAGATTTGTTTATTTACACCTGAATTATGATCCATTGGTCTTTTTAATTTCGCCTCTCTTCTTCTGCGTTCATGTCTTTCTTCTCTCGCGAAATTTTGCATTTCTTGTTCATTATCCTCATCTCGTCTTCTTCTGCGAGTTTCTTCTTCATCTCTGTCTTGAATTCGCATATGATGATGCTTTTCATTTTCCCCTCCATGATCTTATTCATTTCTTATCAATTCCATTCGCTGTCTTTCAGCCATCCTCTGTACTCTATCATACTCTTCATTGAGATTACCGTTATTCCGGTTTTGTGTACGCCTTCTTTCTCGATTATCGTGATTGTTCTGGCGAATTGTCTCTTGAATCTCTTGTTCTTCCATTTCCGCTCTCAATCTTTCACGTTCGCAAATTAAACGTGCTTGTTCAGCATAATGTCTTTCAATTTCTTCTTCAATCGTCTGTTGATTTCTTTGAGTTTCTCTTTCATGTAAAATTCTTCTTCCTTCCTCTAGATTTCCTTCGCCATCTTGGTAATTTTGTCCCTGACGTTTTCCGTTCTCTTGATTTCTACCATTTTGCCCATCATCCAAAGTTTCATTTTGTGGAACGTATCGATCATCAACTCTTTCTCTATTTTCGCGATATTCTTCATTAGGATTTGATATTTCTTCTTGAATATTAATTGTGGGTGAGTTTCGCCTCATTTCTCTTCTAATCGATAATGAATATGATTTTGTAATACTTCTCGATCTTCTATTATGTAGTCTTATATTTTCCATCCTCAATTCGTGATTTTGCCTTGTTAGATTTGCACGTTCTTCTGCCTCAGCTCTTCTTTCTTCATGTATTCTTCGTCTCAACGTTTCTAACGCTCCAATTTCCTCATCTCCATGAATTATTC
>NW_020633665.1:0-453 GCF_003573695.1 Papaver somniferum
GATCAGAGGCGTAGGAGTACAACTGTACCTTGGATCGGTGGGAGACTGATTGGGATT
Source organism: Papaver somniferum (assembly GCF_003573695.1). Classification (NCBI taxonomy): domain Eukaryota; kingdom Viridiplantae; phylum Streptophyta; class Magnoliopsida; order Ranunculales; family Papaveraceae; genus Papaver; species Papaver somniferum. The sequence continues at coordinate 58 of NW_020633665.1, forward strand.
CAACTATAGTCCAGTCCGAAGTTAGTTTGCAGTAGGCTAGTATCTGTAGCGACTTAATATAGTGTGTATTCAATCTGTACTAGGTCCCGGGGTTTTTCTGCATTTGCAGTTTCCTCGTTAACAAAATTTCTGGTGTCTGTGTTATTTCTTTGCGCATTATATTTTATATAATTGAAATAATACAGGTTGTACGTTCGTGATCATCAATTGGAAATCCAACCTTTGGTTGTTGATTGATATTGATTGATCCTTGGACATTGGTCTTTGGTACCGTCCAAGTATTCCTTGTATTTGATAAAGACTCGCTATTGTTTTTAGCTTGAGTAAAAATCAAATCAAGAGAGAGATATTAACTCCTTGAGATACTTTTATCTAGATTGAGTCTGACTGTCTAGT
>NW_020633665.1:464-1000 GCF_003573695.1 Papaver somniferum
CAGAGCAGGAAAACACGTTTAAGACCTAAAAAGTCTGTGTTTGTAGCGATCTGAATCTATGGACAAGAGTACTATCCCTGACAACGCAACATCAGTACAGGACTACTCAGATAAGTTTCAAAAATCTGAAACCACTGAGGAAAACTCCTTCTCGTCTCCTTCAACCGAATCTAAATCCAACTGGAGGAAATCTCTTGATGAACCGTTGGATGATATTTCGGATGATAGTGATTCTGAAGAGGGACAGAGTCTCTATGAGGAAGTTTCTAAATACATCAAGTTGTTTAATCGTGAACTGAAGGAAACAAGGACAAATGCTTGCTTGAGAAAGTATATGGGTCCTCCCTGTCAAGAAAACAGAAAGTTGAGAAAACTCTTCAAAGGTTATGATGGTGGATATAAACTGTTACAATCTACCGTTAAAGATCATTAAGAAGAGGTTCGCTCAAAATAATCTGAATGTGATAATCTTCTTCGTAACCTCTGTATATTAAAAGAGAGGCTTGCCGAAACTGAAGAAAGATGTGAATCTTAAC
>NW_020633666.1:0-406 GCF_003573695.1 Papaver somniferum
AATCTAAAAACATGAAGATGAAAACGTTGGACATAGCTATGTGTAATCACAATAATGGCTATTCCAAACTCTAGTTATTCTTCTAATAAAAACATAAAATAGAAGATTTACTAGGAAATAAGAAGAGAATCAAAGTTCGTTGAGAACCTCATATCTTTCAATGAATCCATCAAACAAGGTATCACTGATTTCCTTTATTCTCTTGACTGTAGACACAACATGTTCATGAGTTAGAACACTAACTTTGCGATCAACAACCCGAGCAAGCTGTCTAGCCTTGGTGCAGTCCATGATGAGCTTCTTTTGATTCCGTATCAGAATATTCTGATTAGCAAGGATTCTGGCCTGACCATCCAAGAGTTGGTTTATTTGCAGTTGAAGATTTGCAAACTCGACCTTTGAATCG
>NW_020633666.1:417-1000 GCF_003573695.1 Papaver somniferum
CACCATCCAAGAGTTGGTTAATTTGCAGTTGAAGATTTTCAAACTCGACCTTTGAATCGTTCTGAACACGAATCAAATCCTTGACAGAATCATCAATCCAGGAGTTGTGATCCTTTCTTTCAGGCATCTTCTTTAGGACCTGCTCTTGAATTGACTCACGTCCTTGAGCGTCTTCCTCCATATCAAGATGCACAATCTCTTAAGATTTTGCAGAGTTCTCCATGTAATTTTTTGATAGGGATGGAGAGACACAATATAGAGTAATATATATGTGTATGTAAACAGGAGAAGGAAACTCTTGTTTATGGAAACCCTAAGAACTCTCAAGAGGAGGACGCGGACGTTTGTGGATTGTTAGCACAAAAAAAAACTTGCACAAATACCGGAACTGAAATAATATACAACATACTTGAGCATTTCTCAATAAACTTCCTTGCACCTCTCAAGTTAGAAACAAGGAAAATAATACCTGGAGTCAGGTGGTAGAGTGGAATTTAGTTCCACTGTGGTCATCGAGAAAGGAGTTGTATATATCATCTGACAGTTTGATCTTCGTGTTCTTCGCCTTTCTTCGGTTGTCTTT
>NW_020633667.1:0-348 GCF_003573695.1 Papaver somniferum
TTTCGTATAATATACAAGCTTACTTACATCTATACAATATTTGACTCCACAGAGCTACTCCTTCAATGAGGATATACTACACTGTATAGCCTCATAAGGTCCCCAAATGAACTATGATTTTGGGCATACCAAAATCTTCCAAGGCATACTGAATGAGGACAAAAAAAGGTTGTGAAATAGCAAAATCAGATAACCCCTTAACCCAAATTTTTTAATGGCAAATTTGCCTTTTACGTATTAGTGTTAATAATCTTGATTAGTGATTAAATATTTTGTTTAGTGATTAAAATAATTTTCAGAATTATAAGAGTTGTTTAGATGAAAAATTTGGGGAAAAAAAATCAAAGT
>NW_020633667.1:359-660 GCF_003573695.1 Papaver somniferum
GCGCTTGCCAAAAGAAGTTGGATGACTTCGGTCAAGTCACACACCTTTTCCTTGCCCACCCGGAATGCGCTCAATTGGCTCTATGCTTCCCATAAGTTATTATATTGGATTGCACGTACAAGACTAATAAATATGAGATGCCGTTGATGAACATTGTGGGGCATACTTCGACAAAGGCACCGTTCACCGTGGCTTTTTGTTTCATGAAAAACGAGAAGAAAGAGAGTTATGTTTGGGGGTTAGAACAATTGAAGTTAATCTTCCGGGAGGGTGCTCTTCCTAAAGTGTTCGTTTCCGATCA
>NW_020633667.1:671-1000 GCF_003573695.1 Papaver somniferum
TACAGGTAAACGTATATCCTCTACTTAATCTCACTTCTATAGCTCTCAATTATCAAAAGTTAGGTTTTTTGAATCATGGTTCGGCGAAACAGGTTGAGGTTCGGCTCACATCTATGAGCCGAATCTACCAATTGATGACGGTTCGGCTTACTAAATCTGTTTACTGCATGCGCCGAACCTATAATTTCCAATTCCAACCCTTTTGCTAGACACTGGTTCGGCTTATATGAAAGTTTCATAGTAAGCCGAACAACATCCTGAATAGCCCGGAATAGAATCATTACTAATTCGGCTTATATATCCAAAATCGTATGTACCGAACATAATTT
>NW_020633668.1:0-520 GCF_003573695.1 Papaver somniferum
AAGCGTTGGTATGTCAAGTTTGGTTTTCATATTTTAGTGAATCAAAACTCATTTAAAGAGTCGTTTGATTTTTTACTAGAGTCAACTTCGTATAGGTTAGCTAGAAAGTTACTAGGATATGAGACTTGCAAATATTACGTGAATACTTGAAGAATGTGAAGAAGTAAAGAGATACAACGACGACATCATCCTTCCACTTGAGGTTAGTAATATTTGACTTGAATTGTTTCATTCCTAACATATCTTTCAAGTCGTGCATATTGAAGACGTAACTGCGAAGCTGTGAATGACTATACTCTAGTTAGACATAGTATTAAGGAATTACAATACGAAGTATAACGTCTATCTTTTGAACTTCGTATATAAGACATCGGCATAACCGTAGGAATGCTATTGTGGTTATGTATGGGTATGGGTGAATATTTCGTCCTAGGAAACAATGTTTTACATTTGTTTAAAGGAAGTACAATTCATAAACTTGTTTTGTGAATCGAAAGGGAAATCGCTAGGCTTATTGGTA
>NW_020633668.1:530-1000 GCF_003573695.1 Papaver somniferum
GTAAAACTATTCACAATGCCTGACTTTTGTATTGGTATGACTTTTATTAGTGAAACCGATCTTAAGTAATCACCTGAGATGGTATGATCGATATATTGTAATTGGTATGACCAACTCTAGATATTGGGGAACCGATCCTAGTAAGAGGTGCAACCGATCACAAGTATGTGGAATTGATCCTTGTAAGAAGTGCAACAAGTCTTAGTAATTGGTAACTGATCATATGTCTTGTGCAACCGATCACAAGTAAAATACCATAAATATGTGATAACGGATCCTAGTACCTAGTCAACCATTTTTTGGAAAGCTAGTGTGACCGATCCTAGTACCCACATGGAGGTAGAATCCAAGCTTTGTGTTTTGGTAGAACCGTGAAACCCATTAATGGTGATTTGATAGGATAATCAATCACATAGTTCTTGGAAGTCAGATGAACCAATTCTAAACTCGTTTGGAAGTGTGGCAAATCG
>NW_020633669.1:0-299 GCF_003573695.1 Papaver somniferum
AGACAGGAAGCCCTTCTAGTATAGAGCCAACAATTAATTATCTTAAATCGTCTGAATATCCAGCAATATTCTAAGAGCCATCTTCTGAATATCCAGCAGTATTCTACGAGTCGTCAATTAATCGCCTGAATATCCATCAATACTCTACGATTCCTCGTTATATTTCGTTACTTCAATCTGTGGTTCTTCCTAGCAGAATTCCACAGGTTAGTAATAATCCACGAAACAGGCATCTGAGCATCGAATAAGCCCTGACCAAAATGGTGCAAGTGTAATTAGCAGATAATGCACAAACCAGC
>NW_020633669.1:310-1000 GCF_003573695.1 Papaver somniferum
GAATAAGCCCTGACAAAAATGGTGCAAGTGTAATTAGCAGATAATGCACAGACCAGCATTTTGAATGCACGAACGAGCATTTCAAAAATACGAACGAACGAGGAACCTATGCAAAATAAGAAGGGAAAATAATAATAATAAAATATTAAGCAAAAGCGCCAGGGGACTAGGCTCACCATCCGGCCAGTCATGCCGTGACTAGTCCCGCGCCCAATTTTATATTTTATCATATTTCTACTATTTTCACGATCTCATGAAAATCCTCTTGTTCGAACAAATTTCCTTTATTTCAAACAAATTATCTAAATCACATGATTTTATCAAAAATAATAAAATTAGGAAAGATGTCGCGGGACCGCCGGCCGACCGGTCATGCCTTGGTCGTGGCCGGTACCACACCTCACGTCCCATTATTTTATTATTTCTTCTCAAATTATGAAAATTCCTTGATTTTATGAATTTTCCCTAAAATTACCTAATTTCATGTATTTTCTCTAAAATCATGAAAAATATTAAAAAATTATGAAAACTTGTGGGACCGGGCTCTAGCCGGCCGGCCATACCCTAGCCGGTCCCACACGCCCACTATTTTATTATTATTTGGTGTTTGGTTTTCTGATTTCATGAAAACTCTCTGATTTCAACAAAATATCTTGGTTTTCAACAAATCCCTTTGATTTTATGAAAAGT
>NW_020633670.1:0-360 GCF_003573695.1 Papaver somniferum
TCTAGAATGGGAGGAAAACTAATTTGCTCACTAGTTTGCCCCTAGCATTGACTGTCTTTTGACAGAACAATCAATCACAGGCACTATGAGCATCAATCTCTTCCCATTGCTCAAGAAAAACAGGGCATGGAGTTAACTATCCTAGCAACTTGTCATTTGACAGTGCATAAGGATTCAACTGAGCCTCAGCCTAATGCAGTTTAGCTCATGCTAAACATGTGTATAACAACAGCATTCATCAAATAAGCTAAATTAAAATACAACATGAACACAGGTTGCACACAATCAACTGTAGCTAAAATGGAATTTGGAAAATGAAAATAGATTGCAAATATTGTTCACTGGCTAGCCCAGAGATGA
>NW_020633670.1:560-710 GCF_003573695.1 Papaver somniferum
TTTTTTTTTTCCTGAATATACATCGTTTTTTTTTTTTGGAAAGGAAACACTTTTGATACATATACAAAAGGAAACAAAAGATTACATGACACTTTGCAAGAGGTAGCCCTTTTTGATGCACCCAGTTAAATTCGATGGTTGTCTTTCTTA
>NW_020633670.1:721-922 GCF_003573695.1 Papaver somniferum
TCCCACTTCTTTAAGAACAATTCTTCCTCTTCAAGCCCACTTCTCGTTGATCCGGCTCTTGCAAACATCATTCTTCCCTTTCTCCTAGCGAGAGTCTTTGCCGTTTCTTTGCTCTTTTCGCTCCGTGAGATAACCAGACTTTATTTAGTACCTAAAAATGCAAAATTAATTAAGAAAAGTATTTATTCTTGAAAACAACGA
>NW_020633671.1:0-299 GCF_003573695.1 Papaver somniferum
AGATAAACTGAACAGGAAGCAAAACAGAACTGAATTTAAGTGACTGTAAAGGATTTGTGGTTAAGCCAAGGCTTAGGATCCACCTTGTGTCCTAATCAAACAACATATTTCTAGGTTGAGTTGAATATCCTATGCATACATATAGAATGGGAGGAAAACTAATTTGCTCACTAGTTTACCCCTAGCATTGACTGTCTTTTGACAGAACAATCAATCACAGGCACTATGAGCATCAATCTCTTCCCATTGCTCAAGCAAAACAGGGCATGGAGTTAACTATCCTAGCAACTTGTCATTTG
>NW_020633671.1:499-783 GCF_003573695.1 Papaver somniferum
CGACAAGGAGCGATGGATGGGAAGATGGTAGGTGGATCCAACGGCGATACGGAGGTAAGCGTGGAGCGAACGTCGGATGAAGGGATGTAGCAAAACGGACGACCCAAGATGGAGATGGGCGCTGCGATGTAAAGCGGAGGCTTCAGAGTTTGATGTGCGATGATGGAGCGACCGTAGGATGCTGAAATGCTTCGATCTGACGGCTGAAATCCGAGACGGGCTTGGATAGTGGAAATGTGTTTGAGTAAGGGTTTTGGGCCTTGGGTATGCCAAGCCCATATCTT
>NW_020633671.1:859-1000 GCF_003573695.1 Papaver somniferum
TAACCAGGCTTTATTTAGTACCTAAAAATGCAAAATTAATTAAGAAAAGTATTTATTCTTGAAAACAACGAGAACACAGAATATGGGATAAAATGTAGAATTAATGCACAAAAGATGAGTTAAATGCCAAGAAAAATATAT
>NW_020633672.1:0-415 GCF_003573695.1 Papaver somniferum
AGGATCAACTTTATCACACTTCATCCCTTGATAGCAAAAGTCCTTAATTCTGCCAATCTGTGATACAGGTTTAACAACTTCTTTAGACATCCATGTAAGAATGTTACGAAGTTTTTCATTCCTTTTCCGAAGACGACACCTTTGCTCAGAGTGTCCTTTGTTCCCGCAGAAATAGCAGTGAAAGGATTTATATTCAGTGGTTCTCTTACTAGCAGACTTTGTTGGAGTAGAATCCTTGTTCTTGCAAGATGACACAGGTCTTTCACATGTAGAATTATTAACGGCTCTAACAAAGTTGATCTTACCTGTGCTTGGAGTGTCTATACCTTTATAGCCCAAACCACGTGTATCACGATGTTCTTTACATGCTCCAAACATAGATGATAACTTTGTAGAGCTAGTGTTGAATCTCTTC
>NW_020633672.1:426-1000 GCF_003573695.1 Papaver somniferum
ACCACGTGTATCACGATGTTCTTTACATGCTCCAAGCATAGATGATAGCTTTGTAGAGCTAGTGTTGAATCTCTTCAGATTTTCCTCCAGAGATTTTACCTTCTCAAGAGCAGCCGCAAGTTCAGTTTTCAAGGATTTTTCTTTGGTAAGAAACTGATGTTCTTTGTCCTTGAACCATTTACGCTGAGATTTATATCTTGCTTCAGTTTCGTCAAGCCTTTCTTTTAACACACCGAGGTTACGAAGAAGATTATCACATTCAGTTTTTTTTGAGCGAACCTCTTCTTCATGATCCTTAACGGTAGATTGTAATAGTTTGTATCTACCATCATAACCCTTGAAGAGTTTTCTCAATTTTCTGTTTTCTTGACAGAGAGGACCCATGAATTTTCTCAGGGAAGCAGTTGTCTTTGTTTCTTTTAATTCACGATTAAATAACATGATGTATTGAGAAACTTCCTCATCAACGCTCTGTTCTTCTTCTGAATCACTATCATCTGAAAGATCATCCAACTGCTTATCAAGAGATTTTTTCCAGTTGAATGCATATTCGGCAGAAGGAGACGAGGAGGAG
>NW_020633673.1:0-357 GCF_003573695.1 Papaver somniferum
TTTCCCATATCTGTCTGAAGGCCTCCGCCAAAATGAACCTATCCTAATGGATTGAGATACTAGTCTGACTAATATCAACACACTGGCATATACAAGGGAACCAGTGGTCGATAACCTAACTCTAGGTCAACACAACTGGCATATACAAGGATACCAGTGGTCGACTTTATTGAATTTATTCCTTTTGGTCAAATGGTCTGGTCTCAATTTTTTTTTCAACTTTTTGGTAACTACCATTTTTTTTTCATCTCTTTTTTTTTTTTTTTTTCTCTTTTCCTTTTTCAACTTTTTTTCTTCTCTTTCATGGTATCTCAATCACTCTAATTCACCCTAGCATTGGTAACAACTTGAATCGTG
>NW_020633673.1:557-844 GCF_003573695.1 Papaver somniferum
ATAAAGTAATAGCCGAAATTTCTGTGGGTCATCAAAACCAAATAGAGCTATCACAAATAAAAGGAATCTGCAACCTGCCAAGAAAATTAACAAATAAAGCGCACCCTTGTCTAGTTTCCTGTTTATGACAACTACATCTAGCTGCGGTTCAGGTTCAGGTTCAGGTAAAGGGTCTAGATAAAATATTTTCATGCGCTGGAATTCCTCAAAGCTAAGGTCCGGTTCAGGTATTAGAGTCTGGAAAAACTCAAGTAAAAACTTAGAAGCACATAATAATAACCTGAATA
>NW_020633674.1:0-378 GCF_003573695.1 Papaver somniferum
AGTTTTGCAGAGAATTTGGGAAGAAGAGAGGGGAAGAGATCGATGGAAATAGGATTAGGGTTCGTTTGGTTGAGGGTGTAGGTTTCTGATGCTAGGGTGTGAGGCGGGTGTATCAAAGGTTGATGCTCAGCGAAGCGAAAGCGTAGGATGAAAAGGTAATGGAATGATCCAACGGAGCGATAGGAACGACCGTTGGATGATGAGATACAACAAAACTGACGGCTTCAGATGGAGTTAGGTACTGTAGTGTTTGACATGAGCTTCGGATTTTGATGCACAATGATGAGGCGACCGTTGGATGACAAGATGGATCCAATCTGACGGATCTCATGGAAATTGGTATGGATAATGGAAATGGATTTGGGTAAGGGTTTTGGG
>NW_020633674.1:578-876 GCF_003573695.1 Papaver somniferum
TTACAAAGCCCAAAATTTGGTTTTTAATGAGTTTGGATTTTTGGGAAAAATTTGGTTTTTATGGGTAACATTTGGTTTTGTCGGGTTTGAAAAAGAAATTTGGTTTTTAATGGGTTTTAGAAAATTTGGATTTAATGGGAAAAGAAAACACTTTTGTTTATTGGGTTTTGAAAACTTTGGTTTTATGGGATAAAAGGCCAAGCCCACTGTTGGGTTTTGGAAAAATTGTTGTGAAACAGAGCCCAACTCTCGGCCTAGAGTTTGGGTACACGTCCCACTAACGACTTCAGCGAGCCCA
>NW_020633674.1:887-1000 GCF_003573695.1 Papaver somniferum
TAAACTTGTTTAGGTTGTTTGTTGGGTTTTTGAAACCCAAAATTTTGATAGGGACAATCCCACAGTTAAGCTCAAATACAAACCCAAAAGTTAACTTAAATTACAAGCCCAAC
>NW_020633675.1:0-636 GCF_003573695.1 Papaver somniferum
AAAGACAAATCCAACACAAAAAGAAAGAGTTCATAAAAATGTTGAATTATATATACGTTAACTCAAAAAAGTCTACAAACTTCGGTATAAGTCGGAAATTGAGTTCTGAGACTAAATTGTAAACTAGATAAACTCATCATTAACAAAAAAAGTTTGAAAAATGTATTTTAATCACAAATTATATGTTCTAAGGAATTACGTCTAGTAAAAATTGCATTTCTATGTACGTTAATTCAAGAAAATATGAAGGAAGCCAAATTTCACAATAGAAGAAGGATGAAAGACAAGCCAGAACTAATCCAAATTGTAACAAATTTCATCTATTTGAATCAAATAGAAAGACAAAGCCAATACAAAAATAAGGAGTTCATAAAAATGTTGAATTTAATACACGTTAACTCAAAAAAGTCTATAGACTTCGTTATAAGTCAGAAATTGATTTCTGAGACTAAATTGTAAACTAGATAAACTCATCTTTAACAAAAAAAGTTTGAAAAATGTATTGTAATTACAATTAATATGTTCATAGGCAAAACGTCTAGTAAAAATTGCATTTCTATGTACGTTGATTCAAGAAAATATGAAGGAAGTCAAATTTCACAATAGAAGAAGGATGAAAGACCATGCAGAACTAAT
>NW_020633676.1:0-371 GCF_003573695.1 Papaver somniferum
GACTTGGAGGAACCACATTATCTTCATCCTCACTTTCCTCTTCATCTTGCTCATCGTGGTCACGGATTACAGCTCGACTACGGTCACCACCACTCACCCAAATTATCCCTCTTGTCTCAGCCCCCAAACGCTTTTTACGACCTTCATCTTTCCCTCGAGGACGGAGAGATTGAGGAGTATCAAGACCGTCCTTCCTTTTTCTCTTAGTGACCGCATCTTTAGTTTTTATTTTGTTAGCCTCCTTGGCTTTTGACCTATATCATAAAATCACACGAAATGAATGTGAGACAACTCACTTTCAGTTTTTCTACCGGCATTGACTTACTGAAACAAAGCACGCCGGTTGTCTGTTCCGGCGTTAAACAATGACT
>NW_020633676.1:382-1000 GCF_003573695.1 Papaver somniferum
TTGACTTACTGAAACAAAGCACGCCGGTTGTCTGTTCTGGCGTTAAACAATGACTGTCGACAATTCCGGTAATCATATGTAATTTTCCTGTATGTTTTAAGTCCACTACCGGCATGCTCGTAATAAATCAATTTCATGCCGTAACCTGGTGCCGGCATTCGAATCAACCTAAAAATCTATGCCGATTTAGGTGACAAATTCTTAAGTTTTCCTGTATGTTTTAAGTCTACTATCGGCATGCTCGAAATAAATCAATTCCATGTTGTAACCTGGTGCCGGCATTCGAATCAACCTAAATATCTATGCCGGTACTGGTGACAAATTCATAAACTCTCCTGTATGTTTTAAGTCCACTACCGGCATGCTCGAATTTTTACAAAAGAATGCCGGTACTATAAACCGGCATACAATGCAACTAAAAGTCTATACCGGTACTGGTGAAAAATTCATAAACTCTCATGTATGTTTTTAGACCACTACCGGCATGCTCGAATTTTTACAAAAGAATGTCGGTACTATAAACCGGCATACAATGCAACCAAAAGTCTATACCGGTACTGGTGACAAATTCATAAACTCTCATGTATGTTTTTAGACCACTACCGGCATGCTCGAATT
>NW_020633677.1:0-444 GCF_003573695.1 Papaver somniferum
CTTCAACTGACCTTTCAATGATTGAAACCCCCCTTATTAATCCTTCTGTGAATGAAACTTCTTCTCCTCCTATTGATAATGTTTCCCAACCTTCTATCATTGCCAGTTCTCTACCTGAGCCTCTTCCTTTTTCGAAAGAAACTGTGGAAGGAATAGATATTGCTTTCAAAGTTTTGTCTGAGGTTCTGGATGATGTTAAGAAGTCTCCCATTGATCCTGTCAAGTCTGGTGTTTGCGACATTCTGAGTAAGTATTTTGGTTCTGACAGATCTGCTTCACAAACAGCTTTGGAAAAAGAGGTTGAAACCTTGAATAAGAATCTCCAACTGGTGACTTTAGAGTGTAATTCTCTTCATCTCGAAAATCAAAAGCTCCAGAATGTTTCGCTGGACCGCGACAATCTTCGCAAGAAGAATGATGAACTGAGAGGTATGATTTCCTTAT
>NW_020633677.1:459-615 GCF_003573695.1 Papaver somniferum
TGGATCGCGACAATCTTCGCAAGAAGAATGATGAACTGAGAGGTATGATTTCCTTATATGTGTCTTCAATTTGCCTTTCTAATGATTTTATCCTTTCCATATTTAATTGTCCTTGAAATCCCTTTTTCGCATGTTAAGCCTTAAACCATAAACGAA
>NW_020633677.1:626-1000 GCF_003573695.1 Papaver somniferum
CATGTTAAGCCTTAAACCAGAAACGAATAATGGAGAGATATCAATTTGAATCTGCTGTTGAAGAAGCCCGTGTTGATAAAGAGATTTTGATGGATCAATATAACCAATTAGATAACCTCTATTCATATTCTGTTGATCATATAAATAATCTTACCAATGAAAATACCCAATTAGTTCAGAGGCAAAATTTATTAAGTAATGAAATATCTCGCATCTCTTATTCTTTAACCAAAGCTAATCTAGGGATGAAAACTTTATCAGATGAGAATAAAACTCTATCTCAAGAGAAGCGAACTTATTTAAACAAGATGGTGATATCTTCGCAAAAACTTAGCATCCTTCAGAAAGTATGTGATGACCAAGAACAATCTCTT
>NW_020633678.1:0-183 GCF_003573695.1 Papaver somniferum
TCGCTAAGTTCTTTGGAGTAAAGAGATCCTCTACCAGCACCATGATTAGCGAACTCTAGCATCATAACGGATGCAGTCCCCACTTAGTTGGAAGATGGCTCGCGAAAATCCCGGATGAGCGAGAATTTCATAAAATAAAGGAAGATCTGGGTTATAAAGAGGAATAGGGAGATCTGCGAGAAT
>NW_020633678.1:383-734 GCF_003573695.1 Papaver somniferum
GGGGGGGGGGGGGGAGAAGAGTATATAAATAAAATTTTTTACTCGAAGAAATAAACACCATTAAGACGAAGAGACGTGAGCGGTTGAAGGAGGGATTAGTTACATATTTAAATTCCAAAAATAAAAATAATACACGTTTTTATACCATATCTTTAATGCGAGATAGAAATCTTGTTATTATCTTTTGTTTAATTCCCAAGATATTTTCGCATATATATCATCTTCTTCTGACAAATAAGGAAACATCACTGAATCCCTCGTATAACTTTTCGATATTATTGAACAACTTTTTTTTCGTGCTAATATATGTCTTGGTTTTGAAAATTCTCCAAAAAAAAAATGTTTTCTTTT
>NW_020633678.1:745-1000 GCF_003573695.1 Papaver somniferum
ATATATCATCTTTTCTGACAAATAAGGAAACATCACTGAATCCCTCGTATAACTTTTCGATATTATTGAACAACTTTTTTTTCGTGCTAATCTATGTCTTGGTTTTGAAAATTCTCCAAAAAAAATGTTTTCTTTTTTTTTTTTTCCAATTTTTCCCAAAATAAAAAACGCAACCAACAAAACTTTCACCAATATTTAGCGCCCTTAATTCCCACCAAAAATTTCATGAAAAATCAAACACTAGGCCGAAGGGGT
>NW_020633679.1:0-466 GCF_003573695.1 Papaver somniferum
CTTATCATTTTGTTGTTTAACATGTTGTTTTTAGCTTATTGTCTATTAGTTTAGCATCTTGTTGTTAGAACTTATTAGCTACCTAGCTTGGACATGTTTTGTATTGAGCCAAAATTTCATCTTTTTTGTGTAATTTTAAACCAAATGGATAAAGTGAATGAATGTGGAATTCTGAAGTTTGAGTTTAAATTTGGATTTCGTTTGAGTTCCATTTTACTTGACTTTGACTTGACCTTTTTTGAGTTTCATTTGACTTAACTTTGAGTTCCAGTCAGATTATTTCAGATTTAGCCATTCAGGCATTTCAGCAAGTCTGAATTTATATATTTTTTATATTATAATTTAAATCTGAGACTCACGGCTAAGGGTCTGCACCTCGTAACCCTTAAAATCCGTCGTTATTTGAGACCCACGGCTAAGGGTCGTACAAAACAGCGGTGCTTTATCAGAGACCCCAACATAGACG
>NW_020633679.1:477-1000 GCF_003573695.1 Papaver somniferum
TGATATTGAAAATTACCAAAGGAATTCAAGTTCCACTGTCTTAGAGCCACTTTAACATTTAGTAAACATCTAGTATGTTTGTAAGTTGTTGAACCATTTTCATTGGTTTTCCAATTTTCCACAATTAAGTCTTTACACATGTTATCACTAAACCAATACTTGTTAAATCTTAGAGGTCTTCTAGTGTTATTCTCCTCTCTAGAAGTAACAAGAAGAATTGGAACATGATCACTGGATAAACTAAGAAGATGGTAAACTATGGCATTAGGAAAGAAATCAAACCAAGAATAGTTAAAAAGAACTCTGTCAAGCCTCTCAAGAATACGAGCCTCTCCACCTCTATGATTAGGTAAATGGGTTACCTATGTAGCTCAGGTCAATAAGATCCAAGTGGTCTAAATGGTCGGTGTATCTAGTTCATCAACTTAAACTGATTGTATGGGCAAATGACGGGGTAATTCGAATAAATAAAATTAATATACAGAGTTGGTTGGGAGCCTAGCAACAAGCTTCTCCCCAACTC
>NW_020633680.1:0-539 GCF_003573695.1 Papaver somniferum
AAACCTTCCGACAAAGGTGTGCGGATTATCTCCAAGTTCCTGCGTAAGTCCCATCAGAGTTTTTATTTCTTCCAGATGCTCAAACGGTGGTGCGTCCTATGCTTCGTCTTCCGACTCGAAATCCTTGTCGATGACAGGATGTGTTGAAGGCATCGTTGTCCTTTCAGCATGAATCCAAGTTCTCCCAAGGACCATGTCGTATCCAGGGTCTTCCCGGATTATGAAAAACTTGGCCTCAGTGCAGATCGATCTTTCCGTAACTTTGAGAGTGATGAAGCCGTATGCGTTTCTGGAGATTCCTTCGTGGTCCCTGGTTTCTATAGGGCGTGGGTGGCTTCCCCTAGAGTAATACCAGTAGCTCTGAGAGTTTTCAAAGGGATGATGTTGACGGCGGTACCAACATCGATGAACGCCCTCTTGAACTCATTTCCTTTAATGTGCACTGTGGTGAGCAGTCCCCAGTCATACATTTCTGTGTCAGTGGCTGAAGGTCCGGTGATAGTCTCTTGGATCAGCGGACGTCTTCCGGACACGATGTG
>NW_020633680.1:550-1000 GCF_003573695.1 Papaver somniferum
TCATACATTTCTGTGTCGGTGGCTGAAGGTTAGGTGGTAGTCTCTTGGATCAGCGGACGTCTTCCGGACACGATGTGGTTCAGTGCAGCAAACATGTCTTTCCTTTGAGCTTTCGAAAGATACAACAGCTCGCAGACATATTCGATCATATATTGGACCGTTTCCTGGACAGGAGGTTCGGAGATGGTAAAAGTTATGACTGGGAGGGGGTTTTTGTGCACCCCTTCAGTCCCCAGGTTGAGCTCTCCTGATTCAACATTTTCTTTGAATATGCGCTTCAAAATTTTGCAATCACTCGTGGGATGGATGACGTATCTATGGAAGCGACAATACCGAGGATTTTCCATGGCCTCTTAAGTTGGTTCCTTCTTGACATAAGGCAATTTGATTGCGCCGTCTTGAATCTAGGCATCGAGTAGTTCATTAACTTCTTCCATCGAACAGGGAAAA
>NW_020633681.1:0-354 GCF_003573695.1 Papaver somniferum
GATTTTTGAGACATCAATCACGTCACAAATGGGGGGATATCACTTAGGGTTTTGGTCTGGCGGTCTACGACACGTGGATTCATCCACGGCGAAAAATGTGTGTAAGTCGTGTCAACGGTTGAAGGAGTCAGAAAAATAGTGGGTAAATGATCAACCAAGTCTCCGCACAATCTGGAACTGGTTTCACCACGATCTCCCACTTTCCCACTCTTTCACTCAAGAAACCGTCACACTTACAGGGATCAAGGTGTTCACGACTCTGACAATATAAATAAGTCTCTGAATCCATGATTGAAGACAACGAATGATCACTAGCTATCAGCAATTGTCGAATTTCTCGAGTAACTACTCTCA
>NW_020633681.1:365-515 GCF_003573695.1 Papaver somniferum
CACGAATGATCATTAGCTATCAGCAATTGTCGAATTTCTCGAGTAACTACTCTCAAGAATTCATCAATCTATCAGAACTTATTCGAACTCATCAGTTCACCAAAAATTGCAGAAACCTTCAACACATCCACAATCCTTGATCATCACTGA
>NW_020633681.1:526-1000 GCF_003573695.1 Papaver somniferum
ATCCACAATCCTTGATCATCACGGATCCCACACAACTCTCAGCTTCCCTCCTACATATCAACCCTCCCTCTTTGCGACCGAATTGACTCTGGAACGGCCATTGACTTGGTTTAGGCCGGAGTCCTAAAGATTGATCTCTCGAACCTAAGAACACCCTTTGCAGTGCATCTGTGTGAGGTTGAGAAGTTTTCTCGGTTGAGGAGTCTAGGCAACACGCTCGTCTCTTCACTTCCCTAAAAAACCAGCGAATCGTTTTTCCCTATCCATAGATTGGCGACCACAGTGGGAGATTAATCTCTCGGTTGCAATCTCGCATTTTCACAAAATGGTTGATCTTAGGTCAGGTTCAATTACAAATCCTAATCCGAACAACGCTAGCATTAGCAATAACGGTGGTACTCTAGAAGCCACTCCTGCTTCCAACATCGGTGATGTTGATACTACTCCTCCTCACACCAACATCGAAAATCATCC
>NW_020633682.1:0-330 GCF_003573695.1 Papaver somniferum
TTAAAAATGGAAGCCCACAGGTTGGGTTCTCTTAATGGGTTTAGGCTTACTTGCTTAAGCACAGCCCAGCTGCTCAGTTAGGTTGCAAAAGCCCAGTTGGGCTTTGGATCATCCTAAGCTTTGGCTTTTCAGAGGCCCAGTTGGGCTTTGGTTCACTTTATTCACCTTCTGCAGCTTACAGCCCAGTTGGGCTTTGTCTTGCACCAGCTTCAGCAGGCAGCAGCAGCAGCAGCAGCAGCTTAGGGGAGGCTAGCAGGTTGCAGGGAAAGCACAAGAGAGGAGCTGCAGGCAAGCAGCACAAAGCAACAGCAGCAGGAGAAGCAGGGCAGT
>NW_020633682.1:341-610 GCF_003573695.1 Papaver somniferum
TGCAGGGAAAGCACAAGAGAGGAGCTGCAGGCAAGCAGCACAAAGCAACAGCAGCAGGAGAAGCAGTAGCTTGGAAAGAAAGCTGCAGCAGCACAGCAGCTTGGCAAAAGCAAGAGCAGGAGAAGCAGCAGGAGAAGCAGCTCAGTTGAGGCAGGGCAGCAGCAACAGATTTTCAACAGCACCACAGCACCACAGCAGATTTCAGGCAGCAGCAGCAGTTCAGTGGCAGACTTAGCAACAACTCAACAGGAGTTACAGCAAGCAAAATC
>NW_020633682.1:810-931 GCF_003573695.1 Papaver somniferum
TTCTTGAAAACAATGAAAATACAGAATATGGGATAAAATGTAGAATTAATGCACAAAAGATGAGTTAAATGCCAACAAAAATATATATAAATATGCACTATTTAGCACTCATCAGTACGCA
>NW_020633683.1:0-450 GCF_003573695.1 Papaver somniferum
ATTCCTTGAGGCTGACTTGGCATTCTGAGATAGAGCTGCTCAATTCATGAATGATGGGTGCTCGCCAATCGTTCGCTGGAATCTCTTCGATCTGAGTGAGCCAAGTCGAAGATACTGTACGCCTCCGTACAGTGATCGTTTTCTGTGCTCCTTCGAATTGAAGCTTGGAGGCGAGAGTTTCTAGGCAATCAGCATGCTTATTGTTAGTCCGTCCAGTATGGACGATCGTTGCGTCAGCAAAATAGGTCAACAGTCGCTGGGCTTCGGTTCTGAATGGAGCAAGTGTGATTTCTTTGAGAGAATATGTTCCATTCATCTGGTTGACCAATAATTTTGAATCTCCTCTTATCTCGAGGTGTGTTTCTCCTGCTTGCTTGGCCAAAGATAATCCTAATAGGAAGTCTTCATATTCCGCTGAGTTGTTGGTGCAGTGGAAATCCAACTTGAACG
>NW_020633683.1:461-1000 GCF_003573695.1 Papaver somniferum
GATAATCCTAATAGGAAGGCTTCATATTCCGCTGAGTTGTTGGTGCAGTGGAAATCCAACTTGAACGAATGTGAGAAAACTTCACCAGATGGAGACACCAGCACTACGCCCGCTCCTCCGGTGTCACTACTAGGGGTGGCAGACCCATCAAAGTATATAAGCCATGTTTCTTCCTTGATGACCAAGATGTCTGGGAATTCGCCGGGCACTTCTTCATGTAGTGTTGTTGTGTCTTTCCCTGGAAAATCAGCGAGCAAGTCTGATACCGCTTGACATTTGATGGATTTAGGTGGCGTGCAATCTATGTCAAATTCTGACATCTGGAGTAGCCACTTCGCTGGTCTCCCTATCAAGGCTGGCTTTGATAGCAAGAATTTTATGGGATCAGCTTTGGAGATGAGTACGACCCTGTTAGATAGTAAGTAATGTCTGAACTTCTGGATTGCATGTACCAATGCCAGGCATGCCCTTTCGGCCTTTGTATATCAGAGTTGAGCATCTCTCATTATGCGTCTGAAGTAGTAAATCGGTCGTTCGAC
>NW_020633684.1:0-534 GCF_003573695.1 Papaver somniferum
CAATATTTCGATTAGCAATCTGTATGGACTAACTCTAATATACTTTTAAGAGAATCAACTAGACAGTCAGACTCAATCTTAATAAAAAGTATATCAAGGAGTTAATATCTCTATCTCTCGATTTGATCTTTACTCAAGCAAATGGAAATCTGCGAGTCTTTATCAAATATTAGAGAGATAAACTTGGATGGTACCAAAGACCCATATCCAAGTGTCAATCAATGTAAATCAACAAACAAAGGTTGAATATTCTAATTGATTGATCTCAACGCACAACCTGTGATATTTCAATTATATAACAAAATATAATGCGAAATAGAAATAACACATACACCAAAAATTTTGTTAATGAGGAAACCGCAAATGCAGAAAAACCCCGGGACCTAGTCCAGATTGAACACCACATTGTATTAAGACGCTACAGACACTAGCCTACTGCAAACTAACTTCGGTCTGGACTGTAGTTGAATCCTAATAAATCACACACTGATTCAAGGTACAGTTGCGCTCCTTACGTCTCTGATCCCAGCAGGA
>NW_020633684.1:545-1000 GCF_003573695.1 Papaver somniferum
AATCTCACACTGATTCAAGGTACAGTTGCGCTCCTTACGTCTCTGATCCCAGCAGGATACTACACACTTGATTCCCTTAGCTGATCTCACCCACAACTAAGAGTTGCTACGACCCAAAGTCGAAGACTTGATAGACAAATCTGTATCACACATAAAAGTCTATAGGATTGAATAAATATGGCTCCCACAGAAATACCCAAGAGTTTTTGTTCCGTCTTTTGATAAATCAAGGTGAACATGAACTAATTGATAACCCGGACTTATATTCCCGAAGAACAACCTAGTATTATCAATCACCTCACAATAATCTAAATCGTATGGTAGCGAAACTAGATATTGTGGAATCACAAACGATGAGACGAAGATGTTTGTGATTTCTTTTTATCTTGCCATATCAGAGATATAATCTCAAGTCAATTATTCAATTGAACTCGTACGATTGAAAATGGCAAGAT
>NW_020633685.1:0-214 GCF_003573695.1 Papaver somniferum
TTTGGTCAAAAAAAATTGCTCACACATTAAACCGTGAAATAATATTTAGTCAAAAACATGCACTCACATATTAAACCTGGATGAAACCAATTCCATCCTAGTCAAAACGTGCTGAAACAATATGCACCACAAATTAAACCTAAATGAAACTGGTATCTTCCTAATTTATACTATATTAAGCCTGGATGAAACTGGTTTCATCCTAGTTTAAATG
>NW_020633685.1:414-763 GCF_003573695.1 Papaver somniferum
GACTTGACATATGTGCCTCAACCATTTTACAAGATTATCTTCATACACGTTTTCCTGAACCTAGTGATGTCCATAAGGAAGTTCAGTTGTTAGAAACCCATCCTATGGTTGATGTGGTTTAACCAGGCTATGATATCCAGATTGACTTTGTTTTCCCACAAAATTTTTTTCAACCAATTGTGGGAACGTATAAATTTCAGATGTGTCAATTATTTAGTTTTGAGACTAAACCTAATTACTTTAAGAGATTAGGGTCGATACATTTGCTTAATATTGACCACCAGTTTCATCATGGTCGATTGTGTGAGTCAAAACTGATTGACTTTAAGGATCCTCAATTATTCAGGTT
>NW_020633685.1:774-1000 GCF_003573695.1 Papaver somniferum
CCAACCCATGAAAATATTTTATTTGGACCCAGTTATAGAACCTGAACCTGAACCACAGCTAGATGTAGTTGTCTTAAACAGGAAACTAGACAAGGGTGCGCTTTATTTGTTAATTTTCTTGGCAGGTTGCAGATTCCTTTTATTTGTGATAGCTATATTTGGTTTTGATGACCTACAGAAATTTCGGCTATTACTTTATGATTTTATGAGGTGACTAATCCTTTCT
>NW_020633686.1:0-560 GCF_003573695.1 Papaver somniferum
AATAGAAGAAGGATGAAAGACCATGCAGAACTAATCCAAATTCCATCAAATTTCATCTATTTGAATCAAATTGAAAGACAAATCCAATACAAAAATAAAGAATTCATAAAAATGTTAGATTTTTTATACGTTAACTCAAAAAAGTCTACACTCTTCGTTATAAGTCGGAAGTTGATTTCTGAGACTAAATTGTAAACTAGATAAACTCATCTTTAACAGAAAAAGTTTGAAAAATGTATTGTAATCAAAAATAATATGTTCTAAGGCATTACGTCTAGTAAAAATTGCATTTCTATGTACGTTGATTAAAGAAAATATGAAGGAAGTCAAATTTCACAATATAAGAAGGATGAAAGACCAGCCAGAACTAATCCAAATTCTAACAAACTTCATCTATGTGAATCAAATCGAAAGACAAAGCCAATACAAAAATAAAGAGTTCATAAAAATGTTGAATTTTATATACGTTAACTCAAAAAAGTCTACACTCTTCGTTATAAGTCGGAAGTTAATTTCTGAGACTAAATTGTAAACTAGATAAACTCATCTTTAACAGAAAA
>NW_020633687.1:0-349 GCF_003573695.1 Papaver somniferum
CCCAGCGGTGTAGGAATCATAAAAGGAGATTGGGTTGAAGGAAATAAATGTTACGAAACTGAGGTAGAATCCTGCGAAGGAAGAGCAAACAAGAAGGAAAGTTGGCGACGCAAAATCAAAGAGACACAAAGAAGTGAGAGATTGATGGTGGATGCAATCGAACTAAAAGAAGAAGAAATGTTGCGAAACTAATGCTAACTCAGAATAAGAAATGGTGAACATACCACTACCAAGGAAGTAGTAGAAGAAAATAACAAAGAAGCAGAGAATGGCAAAGGTAAATAAAAATAAGAAGTGTATGAATGATTGATTTGTTGCGACACTCTCGCAACAAATAAAATTCTCAAAA
>NW_020633687.1:447-915 GCF_003573695.1 Papaver somniferum
AAAAAGTACATTTTACTGAATGATAAAAAAGAGATTGAGAAGTGCAAATACGATGTGATGATGTGCGAGAATCTCGCAGAGATAATGAATTTTACAAAAGACAATCAGAGAACAATGACAAAAGAGAAAGGGGCGAACCTTTATTGCGTACACCCTAGTTCGCGAATACAATTTCGCAAGAGGCAAATTTAAGACCTAAAGTACGTCATATAAGGGGGTACCTGTTGCATGGCCCAGGGAAAGGCTACACCGCCCCCGGAACCTGAGTCATGGAGATTTGGGGTCAATAAATCCCATCCGGGAGAGGCACCTTGGATTCTCAGCTTAAGCATATGACTTAGGTTGGGAGACTAAGGTAATAAGGACTCTCCCAAGGAGTGCAGAATTTGACCAATGCGCTGAGGTACACGGTTGAGTCAAGAGTGCCAGGGGGGTCTGGAGCGTACCTTGACATTCTTGACAAGTCTT
>NW_020633688.1:0-391 GCF_003573695.1 Papaver somniferum
AATTAGAACTTCAAGTCGGCCAAATAGCTAAGTATATTAATGAGAGAGAGGAAGGAAGGTTCCCTAGTCATACTTATCCTAACCCTAGAGGAGAGAAATCATACAGTCATGTTAACTCTGTTACGACCCTTAGGTGTGGAAGGAAAGTTGATAATAAGGTCCACATACCTGAAAGTGAACATGCTGTAGTTCACCCTTATGAGCCAGAAAATAAGGAGACTGATAGAGTCTCCAAAGAGACCAATGAGGGTCCTGATGAGCCCGGCTTTATTCCCAGAGCCCCGTTCCCCCAGCTTCTAGTTCCGACTAAGAGGGAGTCCAACTTTAATGATATATTGGAGGTTTTTAAGCAGGTTAATATCAACCTTCCATTATTAGATGCAATTAGGCA
>NW_020633688.1:591-776 GCF_003573695.1 Papaver somniferum
ACGCTCTGTAAAGGACTCGAGCGCTCTTGGCATACACAAACAAAAATCCTAAGGAAGGGAGGTTCTAAGCAAACACACAGCAGGCCGACTCCACCAAATCAAACCTAAAAATTTCTAGCAAGCAAAAAGCATGATGGCTCCACTTAGATTGTTTCTACACCAGCTTCTAATCCTTCGAAAAGGAA
>NW_020633688.1:787-1000 GCF_003573695.1 Papaver somniferum
TCTAGACCAGCTTCTAATCCTTCGAAAAGGAATTCGTTACAATCTGAGCAAATTCTCTGGAATCAGTACGAGTCAAAGTGAGTTGAATAGAGGCGAGGGAAGCTCAGTGGAGATTTGATACCCAAGGCCTCACCGGTATTCAAGGCGGCGCAGTCACGCATTCAACTCACAGAAACAATCCTGAACTTCGAAGTATGCTCAAAAGAGTAACCA
>NW_020633689.1:0-485 GCF_003573695.1 Papaver somniferum
CTTAATGATTTATTTGAGAAGGAAAAAAAAAGACTAATAGAGAAGATAAACAGAGAAAAGAAAATGGAGACAAAGTGTGGAATAACATTTTCGGTATTGAGAAATGCTATTCCACACTATATTCTCAGCTCTATTCACAGCTCTGTCCGACATGGAGTGGTGAGATGTACAAAATGCCAAAGCCACATGAAATTATCTCTTCTTTCTCTTCTCTGTCTTCCAATTTTCTATGTCTACAAGAGATTCCATTTTGTGGCAGTGTAACCTTGTTAAGCATGCTCAGGATTATCTATTGGCTGTCCCCATTAGTGGGCTTAATCAGTGCCTCGGGTCTATACAGTTCAAAGCTGTACTTTGCTATCGCCTTGGCATCCCACTTTTTGTTGAGAATGACTTATGCTCTAGTTGTAACAAATCTGTGGACATTTTTGGGGACCATGCGCTTCATTATGCTAAAGATGTTGGAAGTAAGTTTCGACATGATC
>NW_020633689.1:496-1000 GCF_003573695.1 Papaver somniferum
GGGACCATGCGCTTAATTGTGCTAAAGATGTTGGAAGTAAGTTTCGACATGATCTTGTTCGAGATGTTGTAGTTGATATTTGTTACAAAGCTAACGTGCCTGCGCGCAAGGAAGTCTCTCTTGGTATGGTGTCAGATGATGGCAAGGACTTGAGGCCTGCCGATATCCTTGTTCTCAACTGGGAGAATGGTCAAGATGTTTGCATGGATGTCACAGGTGTCTCTCCCTTCACTGGTGAAGGCATTCGTTCTTTTGTCCCATGTAAAGCTATTTCTAAGGCGGTTTCGCGTAAGAAAGCTAAATATTTGGAAAAGTGTGCTTCACTTGGATATGGTTTGGGTGTCTTAGCGTTTTCTACTCTTGGGGAACTTGGTGAAGATACTTTGTGTTTTTTCAAGCGCCTGAAGAATTGTATTGTTAATAACGATGCTAGTAGTGGTTTTGGTAATTTTATTTTTCATAGATTAGACATTTCTATTCAAAGAGGTGTTGGAGCCCAGCTTG
>NW_020633690.1:0-342 GCF_003573695.1 Papaver somniferum
CGTCGTTATTTGTCTTTAAAACGAAGGTTTATTTCAAAAAAAAAATATTGTGAAAGCTCACATCTCATACATATGATAAAGTTTTGTATTTACATGAAAGCTCATAAGCAAAATTTTATCACTGGACACAAGTTCATCATACATATTTTCCTTCGTGTCATCGTTATTTGTCTTTAAAACGAAGGATTATCCCGATTTCATGAAAATTCACTTCTTTTATGATAAAACCTTGGTACACATGAAATCTCATACACTAATTTTATCACTGGACCTAGGTCCATATACTAAAAAAAAAAAAATCTCCTAAATCAGGGATTATAGTTAGTTTTCAAAACTAACGAT
>NW_020633690.1:353-1000 GCF_003573695.1 Papaver somniferum
ATATAAAAAAAAAATCTCTCCTAAATCAGGGATTATAGTTAGTTTTCAAAACTAACGATTGAACAAACATACGTTTTCAAAAAACGAGGGTTTTTTCATAAAACTCACACTAATATACACACATGTATATAACTTCATCATGATCAAATCATGAACAACCCATGATACTCATGGACATCAGCAAAAAAAAAAAAAAAAAGCGCGCACCTGGTCGGCCGGAATTTGGCCGGCGGCACCGGCAGCGGCGGCGCTGATCGGCGGATAACTTCTCCTGCTCCTGTTGACGTGAAGGTGGTGGAGAGGTGATGGAAGCACTGGTCATGGAAAAAAAAATGATTAGTCCCTTTTATATCAATTTTATTTCCAAAACCTAATTTTCTAAGGATTTCCTTATTGGGCCCGACCCGCGAATCCTAACCGACCACGGACTCGTCGTCCAAACCAGCGGTTCAACACCAATTTATGCTCATCAAACGACGCTCCAATCATGACATTGAAGCCTTCATCAAGTCGTGGTTTGCTCATGCTCTCTAAATCCGGTAACGTCTCAACTTACGACTAAGTTCAATTACTGGTATTATTATTTATGGCCGGAAAATCACCATTTAATGCTGACTGAGGAACACAACTTTCCTCAGTAAGCAAGG
>NW_020633691.1:0-484 GCF_003573695.1 Papaver somniferum
TTAATGAATGTCGTGAAATCTAAAGATCAACTACACATTCTATCCTAATCCGAGACATAGTTATAAGTAGACTCGAAATCAAGACTTATAATTTTTATCACCTAAACTTGACAAACAAGCTTGAGATAGCAATGCTTGCGAGTTCGACCGAGCAGTGCTCTAACAGATTTATCACTTCATTTACAGTAGAAATTGGCACCTCATCAATGTTGATATCAGCAATGGTGGCAATTGGAGGATTCTCAATCCATGGACTCTTCAAAAATCAACATAATTGGCCATCACTTATACTCCACCTCAAAGAATCCTTAATAGCATCTCCTCCTTTAAGAATGCTGCTCCAACTAAATGAACACCTTTTCTTAGTTCTATCAGCAAAATATACTAACATGTAGAAGTTTATCCAAATCAGAATCTAAGTTATAATGCATCTATGCGCCAAGCCATTTTATCCAACAGTGATAAATTGTTGATTTTCAAGTCT
>NW_020633691.1:495-1000 GCF_003573695.1 Papaver somniferum
GCATATTCTATTGTCCTGATCCCCACCCCAAAGAAAATTCCTTTAATACTTATTAAGAGTTTTCTAAAAACATTTTTGCAACTTAAGCACATGGTTGGAAATAGGATCAAGAACGGATTTAACTCAAGTTAAACTAGATTTCCAACCTTGCATTATATTTCCCGTCTTCTCTAAAAGCTCAAGAAAAGTTCCCTCACTTACTCTGCCCCGTTGGAGTGGACTACCAAGATATTTTCCTGGACTATTGGCCACTTGAATATCAATCGCTCTCGTCATACCTGAAAGGATATGGGTATGAAGTACACCACCAACTTTTTTGTTTGTGAACTTGTATGAACAATTACTTGTTACAATCAATAAGTATAGATCGACAAAAAAGATCATTGTACCTGATTTTAAAAACAAGTTCTTTCGACGATCTTTAAAATCAATATCCAAGAACAAGCTAATATGTACATGAACTAAATTCCAACAATAACACGTTTTGTAATCTATATCTCAAGAC
>NW_020633692.1:0-497 GCF_003573695.1 Papaver somniferum
TTGTGTTATTTTGTGTTTTTGTGGATGTTTTTAGAGAAATAAGCTTTTGCGGCGAAATGAGCTCGAAAAGTAGTGTTTTACACCCCATGATAATGCACCGGAGGCACCACAGAAATGCACCAGAAGCGTCCCAGAAATGTACCGGAGGAACCCAGAAAAATTACTATTTCCACCCCAAAATTACTATTTCCACCCCGATTGCTAAAGGGACACCCTACAGGATTAGGGGGAGGACACTTTTCTTCTCATAATTCAAATTTTGGAAAAAGGCGGGAAATTTCTAAACAGTTCTGGCAGAATTTCGATCGTCAAAATGAAGGGGTTATGGGTCGACTCAATGGCTGAAATTTGGTATAGAGATGTGATATAGGTTAAGGAACATAGTATGGGTGACATGATCGATCAAATTTTTCTGGAATTTTCGGTATGATTCACACACCCAAAACAGAGCACGTGTACTGTAACACGAGCAAAATTGAAGTTCTTGTGTGCATGGG
>NW_020633692.1:547-1000 GCF_003573695.1 Papaver somniferum
TCAAAACAGGTAAAACACATGCAGAAGAGTTTCTCTACGACTTCTGGAAGATTTTGTGTGTGTTCTGCTCGTGTTTCATGCATCGAGCAACCTGTTGGAGCATGTGTAATCGAATTGGAGCGTGCTGGACCAGAGAAAACGCGTGAAAAGCTAAAACAGGAAAGAAAATATCCGAAAATATTTTCTTTCACTGCCGAGGATTTGTGGAGTTACGGAGGAGATTCGATGCATGCTTCGGGTTTAAATAGAGTCCTTGGAGGTCAGAGAAAGTGTCGAGAGTTTGGGAGCTAGGGAGAGCTAGAGAAGACGAAATCAGAGTTTAACAAAACTCTGTTTCTGCTGCTGCATGAAGATGAACACGAAGAACAATAGACTGTAAGAGACTGTCGTTCTTCAACAGTGACAGCGACAGTGGAGTGTGGGTCGTAGTTTCCCAAAGACTACAGCATTTCA
>NW_020633693.1:0-523 GCF_003573695.1 Papaver somniferum
CATTTATTATTTCAAGGTGGTAATACCAAATATTTCTAAAACTCAACAGATTCTTCTAGAACCTGATAGAATATAAGGCAAATACTACACCACCATATAAAATGATACACGCTCTTCTGCAGATGTCTATCATACTATTCGAACCTGAAATGATATTTTTCACATTTCCAGAAACCTCTACAAGGTTATAAAATGGTTCGAAAATTCGTGTTTGTTGTTTCGTCTAAATTTGAGACAAGTATCTCCATCGTCCATATCTATACTGGATTGATTACTTCTGGAATCCATATCCTTTGGCAAAGATAAGACGAGAGAAAAATAGTAGAGTCACCAACAAAAACATTTGGTAACCATGGGCTACTTTGGGAACCCAAAATTTTATGGCTATTCCTGAAATCCAAGTATTTCGATAGACCAGTTCTGGAGTCTATTTTATGGATTACTACTGGAACCCAAATATTTTGGATCACCGCAGGGAACCATAATTTAAATGTTGGACCGCTTCTGGTTCAAGGACATCCCA
>NW_020633693.1:534-1000 GCF_003573695.1 Papaver somniferum
CCGCAGGGAACCATAATTTAAATGTTGGACCGCTTCTGGTTCAAGGACATCTCATGGATTACTTCGGGAATCCATCAATTCAAAAACAAGTAAATAAAATAAACAAAACTCAAAACAAAGAAAACATATATGGTACCGACATAATAAATCTCCATTTTCGTCCCTCGGGGGTCGACGAAATATTAATTTACAAGTGTGCAAATGGATACATGCTTTATAGGAAAATTCTTCTATATCAGTCACATGTCACTTCAGGGACCGCTGATAGAAACCGGCTAGAACTTTATAATGGGTCACTTCTGGGACCAAACGGCTAGCGGACCGTGCCTTTTTGCATCCATACTATGCTAGACGAAATTCCAGCTTCTGGTGGAATTATTTCAAAATTTCTGGAGATTATTTAGAGCAAGAGAAATTAAATTTATGTTATCCTCAAGGGATACAACAATTTCTCGCTTCGCTGGTA
>NW_020633694.1:0-447 GCF_003573695.1 Papaver somniferum
GCATAGCTCGGTTAAACCCACCAAGCGTTGGTATGTCAAGTTTGGTTGTCATATTTTAGTTAATCAAAACTCATTTAAAGAGTCGCTTGATTATATACTAGAGTCAACTTCGTATAGGTTAGCTTGAACGTGTTAGGATATGAGACTTACAAGTATTACATGAAGACTTACAAGTATGTAAAGAAGTATGGAGCTACAACAACAACATCATCCTTCCTCTTGAGGTTAGTAATATTTTACTTGAACTGTTTCTTTCCCTAACGTATCTTTCAAGTCGTGCATATTGAAAACATAACTGCGAAGCTGTGTATGATACTCTAGTTAGACATAGTATTAAGAAATACAATACGAGGTTTATTGCTTAACCATTAGACTTTGTATATAAGACATCGACATGATCATTTGAATGCTATTGTGATTATGTATGGGTATGAATGAAGATTTCGT
>NW_020633694.1:458-1000 GCF_003573695.1 Papaver somniferum
AAACTTTGTATATAAGACATCGACATGATCATATGAATGCTATTGTGATTATGTATGGGTATGAGTGAAGATTTCATCCTAGGAAACAATGTTTTACATTCGTTTAAAGGAAGTAAGTTCATAAACTTGTTTTGTGAATCGAAAGGGAAATCGCTAGGCTTATTGGTATTGTTATTCATTGCAAATCTATTTTGAATTACCAATATGTGTGTTTAGTATAAACACTCATAAACTTGTTTATGTATCTTGGTAAAACTATTCACAACGCCTGGCTTATGTATTGGTATGACTTTTATTAGTGAAACCGGTAATCACTCAAGATGGTGTGATCGATGACTTGTAAATATCAACTTTTATCTAGTCATTGGGGAACCGATCCTAGTAAGAGGTGCAACAAATTTACAAGAGGGGAATCGATCCTTGTAAGGGGTCAACACGTTTTTAGTAGATGGGGGAACCGATCCTATGAACATGTGCAACAAGTTTGTAGTTTTGGGGGAACCGATCCTATGGACATGTGCAACCGAATACATGTAGTTACC
>NW_020633695.1:0-428 GCF_003573695.1 Papaver somniferum
ATATCAATGGTACGGATAACTCAAACTGCAGTCATTGTTAGCCGTTTGGCCTTGATGTGTTGTAGAAAATGGTAAAAAGAAGTTGGTTTCTCAGATTTGTGAAGGTTGATTTTTAGACTCAAATTCTAATATTTAAACTAAAAACCTCAAAACAAAGTTGATATCAAAATTATAAGAAGCATAGAGACTCAGGATTCCACCATTAATCGATTAAGTGATTCAATCTAATAAATATTCATTGAATTCAGCCCAACCAAACACCCATACCAGCATTGTATAGGCCAATCAAGTCTATCCTAGCCAAATCCAGCGATTAAATATCTCTCAAACAACTCCAAAAATCGAACCTTAAAATTGTTGTTATTTTCCCGCCATTTTTCTGGTTTGAATTTGAGAAGAAAGTGGTGTCCCCCTATCCGCTGGTGATA
>NW_020633695.1:439-1000 GCF_003573695.1 Papaver somniferum
CCCCCCACCCACACACACACACACACACACCACCCCACCACCACCACCCTACACACACACGCACACACAAAACACCATAATACGTACAAAAATGAGCACTATCAATATATATAATTTAGATTAATCAAATACAAATATGTGTCTATCAAATACCCACACACTTATTATTTTCTAGCTCCTCAAGCAAATCTAATCTAGAAAATAAAATCCTAACTCACTGTTGTAAGCATCACGATTGCACTTAGAAACAAGTCTTTGAACCCCCTAGGTGACCCTGGTGGCCGAGTTATAGTCTCGGTAAGGTTTACAAGAGGTGTACCCATAAAAATTTTACTCCAAACCCTAGCTACCAGTGAAAAATCTATGAACGACACTAAACAATCTCCTTTGTTGGCATACTCTCGCTAGCTATGTGAGGAATTAACTTGATTTCAATCCAAGTGTTGTACACGAGTTTGCACTCAAGCGTACTAAAATTCATATATAAGTCAACAGAGCTCTATTACAATGGACATCAATATTCGGAATGAAACAAATCACATGAATAGATTAAGAAGATGG
>NW_020633696.1:0-453 GCF_003573695.1 Papaver somniferum
TGTGAGACAGCTATTGTCGTCTTCTGAGAATGTTTCAATGGTTGAAATGAGAGTTTAGAACAATTGGATATAAGCATAGTATGCGTACTTGCATATGTGTAATCCAAGTCCGGGAACCATGGTATGCATACCCGTATGCGTACTGATTGGTTTAGTCAAGGTCCGGGAACCAAGTACGCATACCGATACGCGTACTGGCGTGAGGTTCAAGTTCCGAGACTTTACTGAGTTTGGTGGTATGCGTACCCGTTCACGTACTGGCGAACCCAAACTTAGTCCGACCACTTAGGTATGCATACCCGTTTGCATACTTGAGTGGGTTATGTTCTAAAATCGGTTTGTTCATGAACTAATATATTTATATATAATAAGGAATACAATATTCTGCAAACCGTGGCTATGATGTTCATGAATTGATTCGAGTTAATCAAAATTGATTTTTCTTCAATTTTG
>NW_020633696.1:464-1000 GCF_003573695.1 Papaver somniferum
CAATCTTTTGCAAACCGTGAATATAATGTTCATGAATTGATTCGAGTGAATCAAAATCGATTTTGCTTCAATTGTGTCTTGTATACTTCTATGAGAATATAAACAATTGAACAACTCTAGAACTAGTTTCATTTGAGTCATTTGAACTAGTTATGGTTAAGATGAATAAGGTTGATATGAAAGTGTTCATATGGCTAACTTGGGTTAACTATTGTTGAGCCAACAAAGGTGCACACTTTTAAGTACGATTACTTATATCTAAATGAAGTCACTTTTCATTTGTGTGTAACAAGCTAAGTTCGATCTAACAGTTGAAAAATATTAGCTTGAGTCTAATCAGGTTTTTATCTAACGGTGAATATTGAATGCTTTGTTACCAAGGTAACATTGTTTGCAAACCCTAATTTGAAGATTATATAAGGGAGAACTCTAGCAACTGGGAAATATAATCCCCACACCTCCTGTGTGTTACTAGTTGCGACTAGAGTCGATTCTCCTTTAACCTTAGGTTTTTCACGAAACCATGTAGGTTAACG
>NW_020633697.1:0-848 GCF_003573695.1 Papaver somniferum
TTAACTCAAAAAAGTCTACACATTTCGTTATAAGTTGGAAATTGATTTCTGAGACTAAATTGTAAACTAGATAAACTCATCTTTAACAGAAAAGGTTTGAAAAATGTATTGTAATTACAATTAATATGTTCTAAGGCAATACATCTAGTAAAAATTGCATTTCTATGTACGTTGATTCAAGAAAATATGAAGGAAGTCTAATTTCACAATAGAAGAAGGATGAAAGACCATGCAAAACTAATCCAAATCCTAACAAATTTCATCTATCTTGAATCAAATAGAAAGACAAATCCAACACAAAAAGAAAGAGTTCATAAAATTGTTGAATTTTATATACGTTAACTCAAAAAAGTCTACACATTTCCTTATAAGTCGGAAATTGATTTCTGAGACAAAATTGTAAACTAGATAAACTCATCTTTAACAGAAAAAGTTTGAAAAATGTATTGTAATTACAATTAATATGTTCTAAGGCAATACATCTAGTAAAAATTGCATTTCTATGTACGTTGATTCAAGAAAATATGAAGGAAGTCTAATTTCACAATAGAAGAAGGATGAAAGACCATGCAAAACTAATCCAAATCCTAAAAAATATCATCTATATTGAATCAAATAGAAAGACAAAGCCAACACAAAAACAAAGAATTCGTAAAAATGTTGAATTTTATATACGTTAACTCAAAAAAGTCTACACATTTCGTTATAAGTTGGAAATTGATTTCTGAGACTAAATTGTAAACTAGATAAACTCATCTTTAAAAGAAAAATTTTGAAAAATGTATTGTAATTATAATTAATATGTTCTTAGGCAATACGTCTAGTAAAAATTGCATTTCTATGTACGT
>NW_020633698.1:0-326 GCF_003573695.1 Papaver somniferum
ATTCCACAATTAGTAATAAATAATCAACAACCGGGCGTCTGAGCTACCTCTAAGTAAGCCCCGATTCAAATGGTGAAGGTGTATTCAACGACGATACACTAACAGTCACTGCACGAACGAGTATTTCAAAATACAACGAAACGATGAACCTATGAAAAATAGGGAAGACAATAATAAATAATTAAAATATTGACCAGGGTGCTGAGAGCACGGACACACGGCCGACCGACCGTGTCGTGGTCAATCCCACGCCAGTTTTATATTTTTAATGCATTTTTATTATTTTCCATGATTTGATGAAAATTCTCTCATTTTATCAAATCTCC
>NW_020633698.1:526-1000 GCF_003573695.1 Papaver somniferum
CACCAACACATATTTCGAGAAAAAGATACGCGAGTAAACTCGGCTCGAAATAGCAAATGTGTATGTATGAAAACTATCATACTTATACGACTTTGTCTCAAGAGTAGGAGATAGAATAGACCTTTGAGTGACAGAAAAGTTCAAGTCTCCACATACCTTTTTGTCGGATGAAGTTCCACTTATTCCTCGAGTAGTTCTTCGTCTTCGTAAGATGATCGCCATGGAATCTGGAGTTCAACTGTACTTAACTATCCTAGACCGAGACTTATTCATAAGTAAACTAGAAATCAAGACATATAGTTTTGATCACTAATATTGACAAACATGCTTGATATAGCAACGCATGCGAGTTCCACCGAGCAGTGCTCTAACAAACCTGACAAGTGAAAATTACTCCAGGCTATCACCAGGTTCGGCTCACTTGATTAAATTGATTTTGATCTGAACACTCTCCTGTATACTCTTCGAAAATAT
>NW_020633699.1:0-444 GCF_003573695.1 Papaver somniferum
ATGACGCATATTCGGTAGGAATTGATCCATCTTATTTTCCGAATGTTGGTTATTCGGTGGCTAGGTACTTAATTGTTTTCCCGATTATATACAATCGGAAATATTCTTTTGATATTAGAACAGAATATACAGGCCAGAAAAGCTATAGGTTACTGAACTCCAAATGACGCATATTCGGTAGGAAATGATCCATATATATTTTTGAATGTTGTGTATTCGGTGGATAGCTACTCAGTTTTGTTTCCCATTATATATAATCGGAAATTATGTTTGGACATTACTACCGAATATACACAATCTATTTACTAAAACTTGGTTTCTTATGTATATAGGCATGGATCTATGACCACTTCCCTATCCTGAAGTTGGACGGAGAGAACCCGGGGTGGTGCAAAGGTACTCCTAGAGGAACAAAGTATATATTTGAAGACAACCGTTCTAGGA
>NW_020633699.1:456-1000 GCF_003573695.1 Papaver somniferum
GAGAGAACCCGGGGTGGTGCAAAGGTACTCCTAGAGGAACAAAGTATATATTTGAAGACAACCGTTCTAGGAAAAAGGAGCAGAAGTTGATTCGCATGAGGGAGATTTTGGACGAATTGAAGGCCTCAGACGTATGCTTTGATCCATACAAGGAAGATCGAGTCAGTGGGCATATAAATGTTCGGTCGGACTTGTCCCTTTATTTTGGACCATTGTGGCACCCCACAGGATATGTGATGTATAACCCCTCTAGGGTGATGCGACAACACGGGTATATACAACATCAACCTCTGGAGAAAATGGGGGATTACTACAAATTGGAGTTGGAGTTGTGTTCTTCTAGTGGTGACAATCTCACGATTGTTCACACAGGCCCACCTACTGTTCTTGATAACTGGAATAAGAGGAATGACTTCATTATCGACACTGGTAGACGAACCATCCGAGGTGATGAAAATTCTCCAGACTATATGAGTTGGTATAACAAGGTATCACATCCTTTGGTTATCCGTGAAATCAAATCCAACACTACTGCGGCGGGTTC
>NW_020633700.1:0-485 GCF_003573695.1 Papaver somniferum
TGCTTCAGTTTCGGCTAACCTGATACAAGAAGGACGAGTAATCCTAGTTGGGTTCAACAAAGCTTTCAAAGTTGCCATTGCTGGCACTATCGGGATATTTGGGATTCTATGCAATCACAAAACAAGGCTGACTCAACCAAATCAAACCTAATTTTCTAGCAAACAAAAAGCATGATGGTTCCACTTAGATTGTTTCTAGACCAGCTTCTATTCTTTCGAAAAGGAACTCGTTACAATCTGAGCAAACCCCTATGGAATCAATCTGAGTCAAAGTAAGTTGAATCGAGGCGAGGGAAGCTCAGTGGAGCTTTGATACCCAAGGCTTCACCGGTTACAAGGCGACGCAGTCACGCATTCAACTCACTGAAACCATCATGAACTTCGAAGTATGCTCAAAAGAGTAACCAATATTTTTCGAACGACTTTCCTATTAAGCTCGTTACCCTATAGGTCTCGTTCTAGTCAAAATTTTAGGCTTAGGTTCG
>NW_020633700.1:496-1000 GCF_003573695.1 Papaver somniferum
ATATTTTTCGAACGACTTTCCTATTAAGCTCGTTACCCTATAGGTCTCGTTCTAGTCAAAATTTTAGGCTTGGGTTCGCGTTTGGTTTCGTTTTCCTAAGGCGGGCAAGAAGAGAACGGTGATGAAATCCGATCCCTTATCTTGTATGGCCAGTCTTTGCCCTTTACTAGGAAATTAAAGCAGCCGTTTTCAATTCCTCAGCATATATGCAAACAAAGGAATACAGTAAACCTGCTGACAGGGGATTCGCGGGTGTTTCGAGAAACTTACCTCCCGTACCAGACGGGCGAAGAACCGCTGAAGTCGACTCGGGCCACGACTCCTATGTCATGTACAAACCCGAGGGGCCGAGGAGATATCGTAATCACCGTCCTTCTCTGCACACAGTTTTTATTTAAACCAACCCTTCCGTAGGGTTTAAAAATAATAATGTCCCAGTCCAAAAATAAAGTCCAAAAAGTGTCCAAAAATAAAAAGAAAAATTACAAAAAATAAAACCCTATT
>NW_020633701.1:0-400 GCF_003573695.1 Papaver somniferum
GAAAGGACGTATAAACGTTTAGTTGCAATGAATAGTTCAAAAGAAGAGTGTACACGATATTCTGAGATGATAAACGAGAGTGGTAAACGTATAAGTGTTATGCTCAGTGAAACTCAGGCACGTCTAGAGGCAGAAAATGAACAGTTGGCTAATGCTGCTCGAAATAATCTAAATTTCCAAAATAGGGTTTATAATTCTACCCTTGATATCAATAGTGAATATTTGCCTAATTTAGAGGACGAGGCTAGAATAAAAGACACTACTTATTTAGATAAGGTTCAATCATCTTTGTACTATTATGATGATGAGGATAGTAGTAATGAAGAATCTGAAATATGTAGGCATAGTGATCAGGAATCTATTAATCCAATTGAGCTTTATAATGATTATATTATTTCTA
>NW_020633701.1:545-1000 GCF_003573695.1 Papaver somniferum
CTAGAATAAAACACACTACTTATTTAGATAAGGTTCAATCATCTTTGTACTATTATGATGATGAGGATAGTAGTAATGAAGAATCTGAAATATGTAGGCATAGTAATCAGGAATCTATTAATCCAATTGAGCTTTATAATGATTATATTATTTCTAGTTCAAATCCAAATAATTTTTATGATTATTCACCTATTCAAAAGGACGAGGATTTGATTAGGGATACCACCGTTTTAGACGATGTAGTTTTTCCTTTTGATTACGAAGCCGATAGTGGTTTAGAGGAACGGGTTTATTCCGAAAATGCTGTTTTAGAGTCTAGCGACTTAGAAACAATAGTATTAGATGAAAAAGATATACCCGTAGAGATGAGTGAGGATGAACTCGACTTAGAAGAATCAATTGACCATTTTCGGGAATCCGATGACCTAGAAATTAGGGAAGTTGTGACTAGTCTT
>NW_020633702.1:0-693 GCF_003573695.1 Papaver somniferum
ATTTAAGCAAGAGGATTATACCCCTGCCAAATTCAATGCTACGTATGTTGATGCTATTCAGAAGAGTAATCTTCTTCCTTGGAGTGTTGGCCCTCGTCGCATCCATGTTATTGCTAGGAAAATTAGGGAAGGTTGTTAAAGCACTGCTCGGTCGAACTCGCATGCGTTGCTATCTCAAGCATGTTTATCAATATTAGTGATCAAAACTATATGTCTTGATTTCTAGTTTACTTATGACTAAGTCTCAGTCTAGGATAGTTAAGTGCAGTTGAGCTCCAGACTCCATGGCGATCATCTTACGAAGACGAAGAACTACTCGAGGAATAAGTGGAACTTCATCCGACAAAAAGGTATGTGGAGACTTGAACTTATCTGTCACTCAAAAGTCTATTCTATCTCCTACTCTTGAGACAAAGTCGTATAAGTATGATAGTTTTCATACATACACATTTGCTATTTCAAGCTGATTTTACTCGCGTATCTTTTTCTCGAAATATGTGCTGGTGAGATTTTGCTTTAACCATTTTCATCTTTACCCGTGACGAAAGTCATGATGACGTTTCAATCTTAAAAATAGCTTTGATGACGATAGTCGTGAATAACGATTGTTATAACATTATAGAAGAATGTTTCAATGATTGAAATGTAGAGTTGAGATTACCAACTATGGATATAAGCATATATAGTGTGTTC
>NW_020633702.1:704-1000 GCF_003573695.1 Papaver somniferum
ATTGAAATGTAGAGTTGAGATTACCAACTATGGATATAAGCCTATATAGTGTGTTCGCACATTAATATATAAATGCATGTGTCGGATACCAAGTGTGTGTGTATGTGTGCATGCAGTATTGATGAAGGAGACAGGTTGAGAACGCTTACCCGTACGCGTACCTGCGAAAGTTTTCGAACTGAAAATTTCTGCCGAGTTTGTAAGTTTGCAAACTAGTAAACCAGTCGCCTTAGATACGCATACCCATACGCGTACCCATGGAAGTTTTAGAACCGAAAATTTCTCTGAGTTTGTAA
>NW_020633703.1:0-268 GCF_003573695.1 Papaver somniferum
CTCATGCAACTAGTTTGTTAACTCCAGCAGAATTTCTCGGGATGAGAAGTTCGGCAGTTCGCGGACTGAGTTCGCGGACTTGGCAACAAGCCATTCTTACGGTTTCTCTTGATCAACAAAGTTCGCAAACTTTGGTTCGAGGAATATGACTTATACATAAATGTGTTTCCACAACAATGCTTATGTCCACCATTGGTTATGTAATCTAAACTCTCATTTCAATCATTGAAACATTCTTAGAGGACGTTATATAGTTGTTACACCATTT
>NW_020633703.1:279-1000 GCF_003573695.1 Papaver somniferum
CTCTCATTTCAATCACTGAAACACTCTTAGAGGACGTTATATAGTTATTACACCATTTCTCGTCAAAGCAATTTTTAAGATGATTGAAACATATCATGACTTTCGTCACTAGGTAAAGATAAACTTGGTCGAAGCTAAAAGCTTACCAACACATATTTCGAGATATAGATAGGCGAGGTATACTCGGCTCAAAATACCAAGTGTGTATAATCTAAGTCTATATATATAGCATACGACTTTTTGTCTCAAGAAGTAGGAGATAGAGTAGATAGACTTTTGAGTGACAGATAAGTTCAAGTCTTAACATACCTTTTTGTCGAGAAGTTCCACCGGTTCCTTGAGTAGTTCTTCTACTTGTATGATGAATCGCCATGAAGTCCTTGAGCTCAACTACACTTTCTATCCTAGTCCGAGACTTAGCTATAATAGACTAGAAATCAAGACTTATAGTTTTGATCACTAACATTGACAAACATGCTTGAGATAGCAACGCATGCGAGTTCGACCGAGCAATGCTCTTACAATCTCCCCCTTTGTCAATTTTAGTGACAAAACTATCAATACATATGAAATACAAAAAAGATAAAGAAACTTAAGTAGCTCATATTCCACATGTCTAATCTTCAACATTCCTCGAAATCTTCGTCACTTTCAAGTACTCCAATGATCCCAAAAGTTGTAAGTTTAGCATCACCGTTGTTGAAGATCCGTAGCTATAACA
>NW_020633704.1:0-335 GCF_003573695.1 Papaver somniferum
CTAAAACAAAAATGTTTCCATCCACTTAGATTGGTTAGTGCTATCCTTAATAGGCGTAAATTTCTAGGCTCTGGAGTTTATTTATTGCAACTAAAAAGTTTCTCCCATACCCCCAAACTTAAATCTAACATTGTCCTCAATGTTCTAAAGATGAAATTAAAAGCATAACAAGGAGAAACGGTTACTATTTGAAGCAAAAGAGTTAAGGAAGGATATTACCGTGTTGCATGAGATTGGGTTACCTCCCAAGAAGTGCTAAGTTTAAAGTCTTCATCCAGACTTAGAAAAGGATTAGTCAACTCGAACCATAAAGTAACAGTCGAAATAACTGTGGG
>NW_020633704.1:346-1000 GCF_003573695.1 Papaver somniferum
ACTTAGAAAAGGATTGGTCAACTCGAACCATAAAGTGACAATCGAAATAACTGTGGTCTTCAAAACCAAAAAGAGCTGACCATAGGAAACTGCAGTGAACCAAGAAAATGGACAAGAAAAGCATTCCCTTACCTAGTTTCCTGAAAACTATCGCTAATTGCGGTTCAGGTTCTATGAAAGGGTCTAAATAGAATATTTTCATTGGCTGCGTTTCTTCATAGATGGGATCCGAATCACTAGGTCTTAGAGTCTGTAAAAACTCAAATACGAACTTAGAATAGCGAAGTAATAATCTAAATAATTGCGGATCCTCTAAGTCAATCATATATGACTTACATAGTTGACCACAGTGAAAGAGGTGGTCTTCCTTAAGAAAATGTGTTGACCCTAATATCCTAAAGTGATTAGGTTTAGTATCAAAACTTAATAACCGACACATCTTAAAATCAAAAGTTCCCACAATTGGTTGAAAAGTTTTTGGTGGGAAAACAAAGTAAATCTTGGTATCATAGCCTGGGTTAACCACATCAACCAGAGGATGGGTTTCTAACAACTGAGCTTCTTTCTGGACATCATTAGGTTCGGGAAAACGTGTATGAAGATAGTCTTCTAAGATGGTTGAGGCACAAATGTCAATTCCTACAGGAGGGTACT
>NW_020633705.1:0-435 GCF_003573695.1 Papaver somniferum
TAATTTTTATTGATCAATCTTTGAATATTCTTACAAGAAAAGATAAAGGAATCAAGAATGACCTCTGTTCTAGACTTTCTCTCTCCTATTTACTTGTTTCTTACTCAAAAAAGATCTCTCCCTTTCCTTTACAACTGAACGACTATTTATAGGGAAATACATAGTGGATGACAGCTAATTTGTCCTTTATTTTCGAATATGACTTGCGACATTCTCGCAACCTTACAAATCTTAATCTCGCAAACTCTCTAATTTTCGTAGGACCATCACATCTTTCTCATGATTTTAGCTGACGTCGTTTATCATATCATTTCTGAAATTGTTCTGCGACGCTGTTGTGTTGTGTTGTTGATAATTTCGCTAAGATATTATTGTTGCGAGATTCTGATCCTACATCTTGCCTCTTCTCATATCTTTTTTGCGAAGTAGAGAATG
>NW_020633705.1:446-1000 GCF_003573695.1 Papaver somniferum
AGATTCTGATCCTACATCTTGCCTCTTCTCATATCTTTTTTGCGAAGTAGAGATGATGTGAGAAACGCCGCAGCTGTTCCTCTCTTCATATTCTTCATATATCACACGTATTCTTTCTTCCATCCGTTTCTTGACACGTCTTTTATAACCGCTGATTTTTAAACGCTTATATATTTCCGTATTAATCGTGTTTATCTTCTCGAGGAAAAATTCCCTCTATATATATATATTCTTTCTCACTCTCTTTTTCTTTCTTTTTATTTTCTCTGCAACTTCATCGTTCTTCTACAAATTCCGTTATTGCAACTTTTCTTCTTTCTTCTTCAATCCTTTTAGGTTATTCTTCATCTTCATACTATTTCTTCTGCAGATCTTCATCATTCGTAATTTTCTTTGAAATAATATTCCTGCTAGTGTTTTCCATGGATTCATCAAGTTTAGTTTTCTTTTTTCTTCTTTATGGGTTTTGCTGAAATTGATATTGTTTACTGCCTTATTTGATGTTGTTTATGTGATTCCCATACCGTTGTTATTTCAGCAAAAGCGCCTCCAGC
>NW_020633706.1:0-498 GCF_003573695.1 Papaver somniferum
CGATGAGACGAAGATGTTTGTGATTACTTTTATCTTGCCTATCGGAGAAATTAATATCGAGTCAATTATTTCAATTCTACTCAATATGATATAATCGGGCAAGATCAGAACACGCAACTACAAAGAAAATAGTTGGGTCTGGCTTCACAATCCCAATGAAGTCTTTGAAGTCGTTAACCTACAGGGTCTCGATAGAAACTTAAGGTTAAAGGAGAATCGACTCTAGTTGATGCAACTAGTAACACACAAGGGGTGTGGGGATTAGTTTCCCAGTTGTTAGAGTTCTCCTTTATATAGTTTTCAAATCAGGGTTTGTAATCCAAGTTACCTAGGTAACAAAGCATTCAATATTTACCGTTAGATGAAAAACCTGATTCAACCAAGCTAATATCTTTCAACTGTTAGATCGAACTTAGCTTGTTACACACAAATGAAATGTACCCTCATTTAGGTTTATGTAACCGTACCCAAACGTGTACACCATGTTGGTTCAACAAT
>NW_020633706.1:509-1000 GCF_003573695.1 Papaver somniferum
TCATTTAGGTTTATGTAACCGTACCCAAACGTGTCCACCATGTTGGATCAACAATAGTTAACCGAAGTGAGCCATATGATTACTCTCATATCAACCTTATTCATCTTAACCATAACTAGTTCAAATGACTCAAATGAAACTAGTTAAAGAGCCGTTCAATTGCTGTATTCTCATAGAAGTATACAAGAACACAATTGAAGCAAAATCGGTTTGATTCACTCGAATCAATACATGAACATTATAGCCATGGTTTGCAAAGATTGCATTCCTTATTTTATAAATGTTTAAGTTCATGTACACAACCGATTTTAGAAAGTAACCAACTTAAGTATGCAAACATGTACGCATACTTAAGTAGCCGGGCCGAGTTTGGTTACGCCAGTACGCGTACGGGTGCGTATACCAATTTACATTCCAAACTCCAGGAGAAATTCACGGACGTGAGACTTCCGCTAGTATGCGTACGGGTACACATAATTTCCCAGACATCC
>NW_020633707.1:0-342 GCF_003573695.1 Papaver somniferum
CAAGTTTTTGGCGCCGCTGCCGGGGACTCGGTAGCGGTGCTGTTGCTGTTTGCTCTTTATCTTTGCTCTTATTTTCTGCATTTTACTGCATACTTTTCATTGTCACTGCATATTTGCACTTTCATTGCATATCTTGCACATAATCTCATTCTTGCATCTTCATCTGTCACTCTTGCTATCACTCTTACAAGTTATTTCCCTTTGCTCATTTGCTGCTCACGTGCTCTTCTAGCTTGCTGTGTAGTCTCTCCTGTACATATGCATTTTTAGCTCAATCTTCACTGTTGCCATTCTTTTGCATTGCATTCCATTCCTGTAGCATAATTCATAACTGCATACCAC
>NW_020633707.1:542-1000 GCF_003573695.1 Papaver somniferum
CAACACCAGCTCCCTCCTTGTCCCTGTGGACTTCCCCTGCTTTTCATTATCTACTATCTGACCCTGTATACTTGCAGGTGTAAATATAACCATAGTTTTAGGTTTAATTCATTAGCTATCAAGGATACAGTTACTCTTAGCATGAATAACATGCCTTTAAACCCCTAGGTGTCCCTAGTGGGCGAGTTATAGTCTCATGAGGGTTTACAAGAGGTATACCCACAAAACCTACTCCAATCTCTCGCCTTGGAAGAACCACTAAGGATAGACACAAAGTAGAAAGCCAAATAATTAGCTTGCATATGTTCTTTAGCTGCAAACATCCCACATACATTCCAATCATCACACATTAGCAATTACTTATGTGTGACATTCAACCTGTTTGCAAAACTCCACTAAGATAGTCATTGTACTTGTTGCAACGTTTTTCACAACACTCGCATACTGAAATCACATGG
>NW_020633708.1:0-453 GCF_003573695.1 Papaver somniferum
AAAAAAAAAAAAAAAAAAAAAAAAAAAAAAAAACCAAAATTTTCTTTTGCTCCCAATTTTAAAACCAAATTTCTACTTTGCTCCCATTTTTAAACCAAATTTTCTTTTCAAATATTTCCCAACAAAACCAAATTTTTCCAAAAAGTCCAATCCCATTAAAAACCAAATTTTCTTGTAGATAATGTGTTAGTTAAAATTCCTTTTGTATATATTTTCTGCTCATCCAATATGATCTCGGTTGAAATATGTTGGATTTTTTTTGCCTTGAATAACGGAGTTTTAATTCTGCTTTCGCCGAAATCGGGTATTCTCTCTCCTTTTACTCTACTCAGCATGTCCCTTTCCATATGTTGCATTTTAATTCTTTCCATATTTTGAAACATTGAGGACAATGTTTAGTTTAGGTTTGGGGGTATAGAGTAGATGCCATGATAATATGCCATAATTGAAAAC
>NW_020633709.1:0-592 GCF_003573695.1 Papaver somniferum
TATATACCTTAACTCAAAAAAGTCTACACAATTCGTTATAAGTCTGAAATTGATTTCTGAAACTAAATTGTAAACTAGATAAACTCATCTTTAACAAAAAAATTTAGACAAATGTATTATAGTCACAAATAATATGTTCTAAGGCATTAAGTCTAGTAAAAATTGCATTTCTATGTACGTTGGTTCAAGAAAATATGAAGGAAGTTAAATTTCACAATAGAAGAAGGATGAAAGACCATGCAGAACTAATCCAAATCCTAAAAAATTTCATCTATATTGAATCAAAAAAAAGACAAAGCCAACAAAACAAGAAAGAGTTCATAAAATTTTTGAATTTTACAAACGTTAACTCAAAAAAGTCTACACACTTCGTTATAAGTCGGAAATTGAATTCTGAGACTAAATCGTAAACTAGATAAACTCATCTTTAACAGGAAAAGTTCGAAAAATGTATTGTAATCACAAATAATATGTTATAAAGCATTACGTCTTGTAAAAATTGCATTTCTATGTACGTTGATTCAAGAAAATATGAAGGAAGGCGAACTTCACAATATAAGAAGGACGAAAGACCAAGAAGAACTAATCCAAA
>NW_020633710.1:0-280 GCF_003573695.1 Papaver somniferum
TTGATTTCTGAGACTAAATTGTAAACTAGATAAACTCATCTTTAACAGAAATTTTTTGAAAAATGTATTGTAATCAATTTTAATATGTTCTAAGGAAGTACGTCTAGTAAAAATTGTATTTCTATGTACGTTGATTCAAAAATATATGAAGTAAGTCATATTTCATAATAGAAGAAGGATGAAAGACCAAGCAGAACTAATCCAAATCCTAACAAATTTCTCTATCTTGAATCAAATAGAAAGACAAAGCCAACACAAAAAGAAAGTGTTCATAAAAATG
>NW_020633710.1:385-914 GCF_003573695.1 Papaver somniferum
CACTCTTCGTTATATGTTTGAAATTGATTTCTGAGACTAAATTGTAAACTAGATAAACTCATCTTTAATAGAAAAAGTTTGAAAAATGTATTGTATTCACAATTAATATGTTCTAAGGCATTAGGTCTAGTAAAAATTGCATTACTATGTACGTTGATTCAAGAATATATGAAGGAAGTCAAATTTCACTATAGAAGAAGGACAAAAGACCAAGCAGAACTAATCCAAATCCTAACAAATTTCATCTATTTTGAATCAAATAGAAAGACAAAGCCAACACAAAAAGAAAGAGTTCATAAAATGTTGAATTTTATATACATTAACTC
Organism: Papaver somniferum; assembly: GCF_003573695.1. NCBI lineage: Eukaryota > Viridiplantae > Streptophyta > Magnoliopsida > Ranunculales > Papaveraceae > Papaver > Papaver somniferum. Next base: position 712 of record NW_020633710.1, read on the forward strand.
AAAAAAGTCTACAAACTTCGGTATAAGTCGAAAATTTATTTCTGAGACTAAATTGTAAACTAGATAAACATATCTTTAACATAAAAAGTTTGAAAAATGTATTGTAATTACAATTAACATGTTCTAAGGCAATACGTCTAGTAAAAATTGCATTTCTATGTACGTTGATTCAAGAAAATATGAAGGAAGTCAAATTTCACAAT
>NW_020633711.1:0-277 GCF_003573695.1 Papaver somniferum
AACAAAAATCGGTACAATCTAATTTATATAATTTATTGCAATTATTATTATGATTATTTGCCTTGAACTATTGAATATGATTTTTATTTGAGTGATTGTGATCTATTTTGATGGAGTATGCTTAGTTTATAGACTCTTGATGCTTCATACTTGGTATTTACAATTATTACTTTTGAAAATCTATTAGTTGCAATATTTTAGAATCAAATTAAACGAGAAAATTGCATGAATATAAATATTTGGACCAAATCACTTTGAACTTGGAAAATAGTGGAAT
>NW_020633711.1:288-1000 GCF_003573695.1 Papaver somniferum
TTAAGTCTAAAGTTATCCTTCACAAGTTCGAGAATCGAATCACTTTTTACCACTATCTACAAATCACATCAACATACACCAGAATTTTTGTTAACGAGGAAACCACAAATGTAAAAAAAACGGGACCTAGTCCAGATTGAACACCAAACTGTATTAAGCCGCTATAGACACTAGCCTACTACCAATTAAATTCGAACTGGAATGCGGTTGAGCCCTAAAATTTATCCCACCGGTTAAGGTACAGTCGCGCTCCTTACGCCTCTTGAATCCCAGCAAGACTCCGTGCAATTGATTCCCTTAGATGACGTCACACCAACTAATAGTTGTTTCAACTCAATTTAAGACTTTAAACCAAATATACCTCCCACATATTAAGCCTATAAAATTGATTTCCTGATTACGATCGAAACGTATGATCAAAATAAAACGTACGATCAACGCGATGGATGATAGCAATTTGACAAAATTCTAGCTATCCACAAAATTCAGATTTAATGTAACCCGAAGTGCAACCTAGATTATTATTCACCTCACAAGTATAAAACTTGTGGAATCAACAAAGTCTAAGATGAAGAGAACTTTGATGATCACTATCTATCTTAATCGTTAGAGTAAACTCTACAAACAATCAAGATCAGTTTACTCGAGTTATGAAGGAAAGATAACTGGACCTGGCTTCATGAATCCCAATGAAGTCTTTATAGTCGCATAA
>NW_020633712.1:0-422 GCF_003573695.1 Papaver somniferum
AACTGAGAACACATAAAACGACGACTTTTCAATATACCCTTAATTAGTCAAAAAAAAAAACAAATATTTTTGAAAGCAACAGACAAGAAGGCTCATAGGATGTATAAGACTATGGCATTGTTCGAAATCCATTGAGACATGCAAACAAACCCGATACCTTCTAGTGCTGTTTGTATAGGTACATCTACAGCTTGACCAAATATATTGTGATGCAAGTCAATTTCAATCACAGCCCTGATGATATTTTTCAATGATGTTGTAGTAATAAGTTCGTTGAGACTTGTGAAAGTAAAAGATTTTAGACTTATAAAACTTAAAAATAGAAAACTTATTGCAAAATTGATTTCAAGATATTAAAAGTAACCAAGACACTAGATTCCACTATTACACATGAATGAACGATACCAAATATGTTTCAAAAC
>NW_020633712.1:433-1000 GCF_003573695.1 Papaver somniferum
AACCAAGACACTAGATTCCACTATTACACATGAATGAACGATACCAAATATGTTTCAAAACTCTAACTATCCTTTAAGTCCTTTATTTCTTAATTCACACATAATCAAACGTATTCCCAAATACTAATTGTATTCCCTAAGAATAGACTATTAATCAATTAAACAAAGTATAATCTATCAAATTGAATCACAAGTAATTAAGAAAATTATGTGAACATTTAGAACTCCGCAAAAGCGGTGATTGAATGAATTATAAATTGTAAATTAGAGAAAATAAAATTGTTACCAATCATTCATGCATAGATAGCTTCATCTATTTCCTTGTTTGCGCGAGAATTAGCTCATCATCATGGAAACACGCTCAAAATTCATTTTTATTGCTCAAAGGGTGTTTACAAATATGAAATGGGAGAAACAATGATAAAACAGTGATTTTCTTTTCTCTCCCAAAACCTCTCCCCAAATGTGCTCTCTAGCTCTCTATTTATACACACAAATACACATCACTCAAATATATTCTTCCATAACTCCAAAATCTTCTTCTTTTTAATTAAAAATATCTTCAGA
>NW_020633713.1:0-476 GCF_003573695.1 Papaver somniferum
TAATGGCTACGTCCAGCTAATCTCTCTAGCATTTGGTCGATGAAGGGAAGGGGAAAGTGGTCCTTCCTAGTGACCTTGTTCAATTTCCTATAGTCGATACAGACACGCCAACCCGTGGTCATCCGGGTTGGGATTAACTCGTTGTTATCATTCTGGACTACAGTAATACCGGATTTCTTGGGAACAACCTGAACGGGGGTGACCCACTTACTGTCTGAAATGGGGTATATAATGCCTGCATCTAACAGCTTAAAAACCTCGGTTCGAACTACTTCTTTCATATTAGGGTTCAGTCGACGTTGTATCTCCCTAGAAGGTTTGGTGTCACTCTCTAGATAGATATGATGCATACAATCAGTAGGACTTATACCCTTAATGTCTGCTATGGTCCACCCTAAAGCTTCCTTGTTATTCTGAAGGACGGTCACTAGCCTACTTTCCTGATCACTATCCAAGTCAGATGCTATAATCACAGG
>NW_020633713.1:487-1000 GCF_003573695.1 Papaver somniferum
GGTCACTAGCCTACTTTCCTGATCACTATCCAAGTCGGATGCTATAATTACAGGTAAATTTTCAGATGGGCCTAAAAACACATACTTCAGGGAATCTAGTAATGGTTTAAGGTCCAACTTAGGAGGCTTTTCTAACGAATGAACTAGAGTAGACTCAGAAACGGGTAGAGGTTCGAACTTAGGTTTCCATCCATTATTAGTGTCTAACAAAGGGGTTGAGTCCAACAAAACATTCACCTCATTAATCACATTATCATCATCAAAATCAATCCCAAAGTGAGCTAGGCATTTCTCTAATGGATCTTCTAACAAAGTGTTTGGTAATGACTCCTCGACTAATGTTCCTATCATGTTCACCTCTTCTATGCTCGAGTCATCTAGTTCAGAGGGTAGCTTACTAATATTAAAAATGTTCAGTTCAATAGTCATATTACCAAAAGACAAATTCATAATACCATTTCGACAGTTAATGATCGCATTGGATGTAGCTAAAAACGGGCGACCTAAAATCAC
>NW_020633714.1:0-377 GCF_003573695.1 Papaver somniferum
AATTGATTCAACACTCTCCAAACACATGAGTACACGTCTAAATTTGATGTGATCGTGTGATATTCATTTCTTGAACGTGCTTCCTGATTTCTTGATTGCGATGATTCCAGCCAATTATGATCGATCCTAACACCCAAAATGTCTTCCTCTATCCATATCACAAATACCCATTGAAAATCAGAGGTTTAATCGAACTCTAACCCCTCCAAAAATCGATCGACCCAACTGCCAGTGAGAAGAAATATTTTCCCGCCTTTTTTCCAAAATTTGAATTATGAGAAGAAAAGTGTCCTCCCCCTAATCCTGTACGGGTGTCCCTTTAGCAATTGGAGTGGAAATAGTAATTTTTCTGGGTTCCTCCGATACATTTCTGGGAC
>NW_020633714.1:577-773 GCF_003573695.1 Papaver somniferum
ATTTAGCATATGCAATAAGCCTTTAAACCCCTAGGTGTCCCTAGTGGCCGAGTTATAGTCTCGGGAGGGCTTACCAGAGATATACCCACAAAATCATTACTCCAGACCCTAACTATCTACGCAAAATCTTGGAAAGCATTAAAGAACCTCCTTGGTTGGCATACTTATTAATTACAGGAGGAAGATAATTGGTTTT
>NW_020633715.1:0-643 GCF_003573695.1 Papaver somniferum
AACTCTCTAATCTGTGCTTCTGTGAAGTAATATGGGAGCCCAGTAAGTTGCTTGCATATACAGAAACAACATACTAAAAATTCAGCTTAATCCGATATATGGATAACCATTGAGAATAGGTTGTTCAGGATATAAATTCTGCAGAACGTAGTCATAGATTATGCAATCTTGGCAGTAGTAAACAGGACCTGATCATCATGCAATTTTTACTGTATATAAAGAGATGGATAACTATTAATAGCTAAAGGATTCGCATATAACTGCATATACGAGGTTTTAGCAGATAATGAAGATATATATCTGTAAACTTCTCTAGGCCAAGATATGGTGGTTACCAGTTAATTACTGGGCCAGAATTTATTCCACAGGTGACCCTAAGCATACGTCTACTGCAATTGTCCATATTTTCTTTTGAATACTAAACCTAAGTTTGGATTAATCCAATTCACCATCGCCAGAAATGTACTCAAGATACAGAGCAAATAATGGAGGAATTCAATGATCAATAGGAATCAGAATTTTCCGAAGAAACGGGAGAAAAAAATTGAACATAGTAATCATGCAACATAATAAACCACAAGACTAGGGAGATGCAGCACTAGTTCACTAAACTTCTGAAGACAGTCTTTCCCCGACAAAATCT
>NW_020633715.1:654-1000 GCF_003573695.1 Papaver somniferum
TAGATGCAACACTAGTTCACTAAACTTCTGAAGACAGTCTTTCCCCGACAAAATCTCTCTTTTCTTAAGAGAGAAAAGGTAAAAAATCAACAAACAAGACAAGTGATCTTTTAGTTAAAAACATACAATCAACAAACTCCCAAAAACCTTGAAAGAAAAAAACAATTAGAAGCTTAGTTTCACTAGCATACAGAGAAAACTTTGAAAAATGCCAAAAGTTTGTAACAAGTTATACAACACTTGAACTGACATAGGGGCGGAACCAGGATTGAAGACTAGGGGTGGCTTGGAAAAATTTATGCGCACTTAAAAAAAAAATTTGCGATGGAATAAATAAAAAGAGGAT
>NW_020633716.1:0-203 GCF_003573695.1 Papaver somniferum
CGTAGGAGTTGAGGAACCAATCTGATTAGATGGAAACATATAGAAGAGTCTATTCATAAAAGCACAGAGCTCAGGTGTTAGAAATAACATGATAGTTTCACCATATCTCGTTGAGTCCTTTTCACTTCTATTTTTATTTTATTTTGTTTTTAAACTATGTTTCTCTAAGTGATAGGTGGGGCCCACGATTCAAGTTGTTACCA
>NW_020633716.1:214-367 GCF_003573695.1 Papaver somniferum
CCCATCATATCTTGTGTGATCGGTAATTATTCAGTAGATAGGGCATTGCTTGACTTAGGAGCTAGTGTGAACTTACTCCCTTATCATGTATACAACCAGCTAGGTCTTGGTAAGTTGAAACCGACTAAAATGACATTGCAATTAGCTGATAGG
>NW_020633716.1:378-648 GCF_003573695.1 Papaver somniferum
AAATTACAGTGATTGAGTTACAAAGAAAAAAAAAAGACCAATTAGACCAAACAGATCAAAAAAAAAGGTTGAAAAAAAAAGTGAATAAAGTCGACCACTGGTACCCTTGTATATGCCAGTTGTGTTGAACTAGAATTAGGATTATCGATCACTGGTTCCCTTGTATATGCCAGTTGTGTTGATATTAGTCAGACTAGTATCTCAATCCATTAGGATAGGTTCATTTTGGCGGAGGCCTTCAGACAGATATGGGAAACGCCGTTCACTTAG
>NW_020633716.1:659-812 GCF_003573695.1 Papaver somniferum
TCTAACTTGAGATTCGAGCCTAGTGTACCTGAGGTATTACTTGAGTCACTTCCGACTCCGCAACCGGATCCTCCTGATATTTTCCAGGAGGAAATTCTAAAGACTTGTTGTTCGAATGAGTCAATTTGTCAAGACACTCATATGAAGCCCAAA
>NW_020633716.1:823-1000 GCF_003573695.1 Papaver somniferum
AGTACACTTGAGTGCAAACTCGTGTACAACAATTGGAATTTCGCATCAGGGTACTTCCTCCTGTAGTCAATAAGTATGCCAACCAAGGAGATTCTTTAGTGCCTTCCAAGGTTCTGCGTAGATAGCTAAGGTCTGGAGTAAAGGTTTTGTGAGTATACCTCTTGTAAGCCCTCCGGA
>NW_020633717.1:0-399 GCF_003573695.1 Papaver somniferum
ATTCGCCCCCATTAGTAACAACAATATCTGGCTCGGAGTACGGTGAATAGCGGACACTTACGGGAACTCAACGCATGTTTGGCAGTGGTATAGACCTATGTAGTCGATTTCGGTCATTTCGGCCGAACTTTCGGCCAAATTCCGGAGTTCGGTCCAAGAAGACACGATTTTGTTAATTTCGGTCGGACGAAATCTTTGCGAAAATTTCGGCCGGAAACGCGTTTTTCGGTCGGAATTGATTTGTCTTGGCCGGATTTCTTTTTTCTTTTTAAATTGAGTGGACTAATCTCACGTACAAAAATTAAAAAGATTAATTCACTCACTAGTATTATTGCTTGTTGTTGTGTTTGAATTTCTTGAGCTAAAATTATTATTTGGTGTTGATGATGAGGAAGGTGA
>NW_020633717.1:410-1000 GCF_003573695.1 Papaver somniferum
TTGTGTTTGAATTTCTTGACCTAAAATTATTATTTGGTGTTGATGATGAGGAAGGTGAACAACCAGATTTACTAATACTATGTTTCTTTTAAGTAATTAACGATACGAGGATATAAAATATGAAACCGAGATTTTACAAAGTTGTACAATCCGAAATTGACTACCTTGGTATAGACACACTGGATCCGCGTATCTTACGTACGGATGCCCAATACTATCTTGCTTGTTGGGCCCTTCCAGAACGGGTCCATTTAACGTCCCACGGATATTCCTATGTGCTGCTCGATCTATGTGCAAGGAAAAAATCCCTAATTTTAGTTTTCATCTTCTCCTCTTGGTATCGCAGGAAAAAGAAATATCCACCGGTAAAACCAGATCTCCTGCCGTTGCGAAGGATCTTAGCCTCCGAGAAGAACGGAAAACGTCTCCCTGGAGTTCTGCTGATGTTTTAAGGTACTAAATCTCCCAAATTTCCCGAATTTTTGACTTAGAGTTGCTCTTTCCTTGGATTAATTCATCCCAAGAATTCGGATTTTATAGAGTGGAAAATGATGCCTTGCTTTAATTCTGCCATTTTGATTTTCTTGTTC
>NW_020633718.1:0-268 GCF_003573695.1 Papaver somniferum
TTGCATTTCTAAAGCTGCGATTCGAGCTTCTAATTGATCGATCAGTGATGATTGTGTGAGTGAGGCAGTAGCAAAATGTTCATTTTCACGTTGTGATGAATGATGCATGTGTGAATAGTTACTAGGGTTCATGGATTGAGGCTAGGGACTTTGAAAATGTCCATAATAATTCCTATAACTATTGACATCATGGTCTATGGGAGGTTCATAACGTGGAGTATGTCCATACGCAAGTTCTCTAAGGGATTTGTTGTATTCCCCAACTGTA
>NW_020633718.1:279-619 GCF_003573695.1 Papaver somniferum
TATGTCCATACGCAAGTTCTCTAAGGGATTTGTTGTATTCCCCAACTGTAGACCAAGATCTAGACATGATTTGGCTCAAAAGCTAAGTAACTATGTTACAAAGCCCAAAATTTGGTTTTTAATGGGTTTGAATTTTTGTGAAAATTTTGGTTTTTTTTTTAATTGGGAGCAAAAATTTTGGTTTTAGTATTGGGAGCAAGCCCACATTGGTGGGAGAAATTGCTTTGCCAAGGGAAGGTGAACAAGCCCACAATGTGTATGCAAACTGAAGCCCAATGTAGCTTTTGAGATAGCCCAATTGTTGCTTGTTTGGTCTGCGGCCCAGTTGGGCTTTTAAAAG
>NW_020633718.1:630-743 GCF_003573695.1 Papaver somniferum
CAACTGTTGCTTGTTTGGTCTGAGGCCCAGTTGGGCTTTCAAAAGTTCAGTTTTTCTAATTTAAAACTACATGCCCAAATCAATGTAACATCACAAGCCCACAAGCAATTAAA
>NW_020633719.1:0-353 GCF_003573695.1 Papaver somniferum
ACTCGCAGGTTCGAGGATATCCATTGGATCCTTGATTTCTTCCTCGGCTTCTGGTATTCCCTTAATCTCTTCGTCGTTGTCAAGGGGGAGGTCTGCTAAGAAATCTGCCAGCACTTGGGACTTCTGAGAATGTTGAATTTCATGAATGATGTTGAATTGGTCCAGATGGGTGTTCCATTTGGCTATTCGGCCCACTTTTCCCGTGATTTTGAGGACTGCTTCCAATGGTGCATTGCATGGTACCCTGACGAGGTGAGTTAGGAAGTAGGTTCTCAGTTTTTGGGTAGCCCATACCAGTGCGAGGATGAGTTGTTCAATCTTAGTATAATTTCTTTCCGCGGAATTGAGTGTCT
>NW_020633719.1:553-783 GCF_003573695.1 Papaver somniferum
ACCTGATGATTCCCAAAGATCACCAAGCGTGCTTTTAATCGTACCAACTTCCCATTTTCATCGTACTTCTCCGTGTAAATCCATTTACTTCCTAGTGCTCTCTTGCCCGGCGGTAATTCTTTCAATTCCCAGGTACCTTGTTCTTCCAAAGCTTGGATTTCTGCTTCCATGGCTTTCCTCCACCCTGGATGCTTCATGGCTTCTTTAAAGTTTCGTGGTGAAGATCCAGC
>NW_020633719.1:794-1000 GCF_003573695.1 Papaver somniferum
AAGTTGCGTGGTGCAGATCCAGCTGTTATAGCTGCAAGATATTTCTTATGCACAGCAGAAAATTTATCACAACTAACATAATATGTCAAAGGATAAGGCGTACCTGAGGATGATGATTGTGTAGAATGAGGATGAGGTAGACTGTTTTCTCGAATGGTGTGCGTCACAAATCCTTTTAGTCTGCTAGAAGGGAGCTTCTGACGCTT
>NW_020633720.1:0-317 GCF_003573695.1 Papaver somniferum
AAATTGCTCTAAGTAGACAAATCTTGTTTATGAAGCCTAGATTTCAAAATTTTGCTAAAATATCAAGATCATCTGGGTCTATAGACCAACATGTCCTGATCATTAGCATGTTTTCAATCAAAATAGAAACTTGTTGATCTAAATTATAGCGTTCGAATCTTTTCGAGTGTGTATTATTCGAATGTACACTCGAAACTGCTCTAAGTAGAAAATTCGTGTTTATGAGGCCTAGGCTTAAAAACTTGGCTAAAATATCAAGATCATGTGGGTCTATAGACCAACATGTCCTGATAATTAGCATGTTTTCAATCAAAATA
>NW_020633721.1:0-377 GCF_003573695.1 Papaver somniferum
TTTAGGAATATTATATTTTTGGAAGTATGAAAAATATAAAAAGTCTCTTCTCCTACTTTGATCATTCCTTGTCCGAACTTTGGGTCTGGATCAAATGGTTTCTCTGGAGAAGATGCAAGATCAGAAAGATCATGTTAAAACTAAGTCTGGATTATCTCTTGACATTAAGGGTAAAATCAGAAAGGGAGATTGGCTTAGCAAGAAGAAAAGAGAGACTACTCTGAATAAAGATCAGTGTATTGAGGCATTGACACATTTTTGTGTTCAATCAAAGACAGAATTACATGCTCTTGCAGAATCCTTCACGAAAATTTCTCATCTGCAAGAGATTCTGGTCAAGCAACAAGGGTTTCTACTTGAAGAAATTCAAAAGCTGA
>NW_020633721.1:388-1000 GCF_003573695.1 Papaver somniferum
CGAAAATTTCTCATCTGCAAGAGATTCTGGTCAAGCAACAAGGGTTTCTACTTGAAGAAATTCAAAAGCAGAAAAGTAGTAACCCACCTTCATTCAGCTCGGACATGAAGGACTAGGTTGCAAGGAATAATAAACATCAATTTTTAATTTATTTCATTGATTGTATTGATCTATTATGAATAAAATTCTTTGATTAGTAATTTTTCTTGTGATAGTTTTTGGTTTAAATGGCATGTGCTTGATTGCTTGTATCTTATTGCTATGTATGTTTATAGGATGTTTGATTTCGGTTCTACTACTTTAATATTCGATCTCACATGGTGAACCCTCATGGTTTGGGTGACTTTTTTTTTGATTTAGCGGGATTAAGTTCTATCCCTAGTAGGTAGGCTTTATCCTAATAGAAACAGTATGTGAAAAGTCACAATATGTTGAGTCGCTTTTGGTTTAGCATAAAAGCATATGTGTTTCGACGGTTTTTAACTTTTGCTTGCAATTGTTAAAACAGGTTTTCAACTTTTCTCTGGTAAAGGTTGAGGTGTGTTGTTATTCTTTTGTGTATACATAAGGATAACAACGTGGTGATATTTCAATATCAATTCTCCCTGGACG
>NW_020633722.1:0-317 GCF_003573695.1 Papaver somniferum
TTTTATTTTTCATTTCATTTTTTATTTTTTTTTTTTTTTTTTTACAAGACAAAAATTTACATGGCCATGAGAGAAGGACTTTAGAACTTGGATCTTCACAACTTGTGATGTCTTGATATCATGAACTTCAACAACTTATATCATTTGCTCTTATACTTCTTGTAACTAAGTCTTCAACTTTGATTTTTGAAATATTCTTTTCTATTGTTGCTTCTAATCCTTAAACGTCTTCAACTTTTTCATAAATTTTGATGTCACTCCGCTTGTTGATGATGATAAGTTTCTACTGAGAGAGAGTCGTAATCCAGTAACTAAGA
>NW_020633722.1:517-700 GCF_003573695.1 Papaver somniferum
TGTTACCACTTGAAGCAAAAGAGATAAGGAAAGATATTACCGTGTCGCAAGAATATTGGGTTACCTCCCAAGAAGTGCTAAGTTTAAAGTCTTCAGCCAGACGTAGGAAAGGTTTAGTCAATTCGAACCGTATAAAAGTAGCCGGAATAACTATGGGTCTTTAAAACCAAAAAGAGCTGACAA
>NW_020633722.1:711-1000 GCF_003573695.1 Papaver somniferum
AGGTTCAGGTTCTATGAAAGGGTCTAAATAAAATATTTTCCTCGGATGCATTTCCTCATAGGTTGGATCCAAATTATTAGGTCCTAGAGTCTGGAAAAACTCAAATAAGAACTTAGAATCACAAAATAATAATAACCTAAATAACTGAGGATCCTCTAAGTCAATCAGGTTTGACTTACATAATTGACCACAGTGAGAGTAGTGGTCATTCTTAAGCAAATGTGTTGATTCTAATTTCCTAAGGCATTTAGGTTTAGTCTCACAACTTAATATTTGACACATTTGAAAT
>NW_020633723.1:0-287 GCF_003573695.1 Papaver somniferum
TAGATTCTACCCCTGTGCTAGACACTGATAGATGGAAATCTAAGTTCGAACCGTTACCAGTTTCTGAGACTACCCTAATTCCTTCTTTAGAAGAGCCCCCAAAGTTGGACCTTAAACCGCTACCCGGTGTTTTTAGGACCATCTGAGACTTTACCTGTGATTGTAGCTTCCAATTTGGATAGTGATCAGGAAAGTAGTCTAGTAAATGTACTTCAAGACAATAAGGAAGCTTTAGGGTGGACTATAGCAGACATTAAGGGTATAAGTCCTACTGTGTGTATGCATCA
>NW_020633723.1:298-1000 GCF_003573695.1 Papaver somniferum
TTAGGGTGGACTATAGCAGACATTAAGGGTATAAGTCCTACTGTGTGTATGCATCAGATTCATTTAGAGGAAGACTCCAAACCTTCTAGGAAGATACAACGTCGACTGAACCCTAACATGAAAGAGGTAGTTCAAAAAGAGGTGCTTAAGTTGTTATATACGGGTATTATTTACCCAATTTCAGATAGTAAGTGGGTCAGCCCAGTTCAGGTTGTTCCCAAGAAATCAGGTATCACTGTAGTCCAGAATGATAATAATGAATTAATCCCAACCCGAGTGACCACGGGATGGCGTGTGTGTATTGACTATAGGAAATTGAACAAGGTCACAAGGAAGGATCACTTTCCCCTTCCTTTTATCGACCAAATGCTAGAGCGATTAGCTGGACATAGTCACTATTGCTTCTTAGATGGCTACTCCGGTTATAATCAGATCGTTATTGCCCTAGAAGACCAAGAGAAAACCACTTTTACCTGTCCCTTTGGTACCTTTGCATATAGACGCATGCCTTTCGGGCTATGTAATGCCCCTGCAACATTTCAGCGTTGTATGATGAGCATATTTTCTGATATGGTAGAACGGTTCTTAGAGGTCTTTATGGATGATTTTTCAGTGTTTGGTTCATCTTTTGATGAGTGCTTGCATCATTTGACATTAATGTTGACTAGGTGTAAGGAAAAAAATTTAGTGCTTAATTGGGAA
>NW_020633724.1:0-420 GCF_003573695.1 Papaver somniferum
TCAGTCTTTATCCTCATCGGAAAGAATACCAAGAGAAACTTCCTTGCGGGCAGGTACACTAGCCTTGTAACAAATATCGACAACAATATCACGGACAAGATTATGTCGAAACTTACTTCCAACATCTTTAGCACAATGAAGCGCATGGTCTCCAAAGATGTCCATAGATTTGTTGCAACTAGTGCATAGGCCATTCTCAACAAACAGAGGGATACCGAGACGATAACAAAGCACTGCTCGAAACTGTCTAGGCCCGACACACTGATTGGTACAACTAATAAATAATCCTGAGCATGCTTGATACGGTTACACTGCCATAAAACAGAAACTCTTGTAGATATGGAAAATTGGTCTGGGATTTGCTTCTTAATTGCATCAACATAAGTGACTGCCAGGGAATGCATGGGGGGGGGGGGGGGG
>NW_020633724.1:431-1000 GCF_003573695.1 Papaver somniferum
TTGTCTTCTGAACTGAAGCGGTCTGATTCTGAGAGGAAAGGAAACATTAAGTACGGGTATCCTCCATGGTATAGATGCCAAGGCCAGCATCCTTGATAGGCAAAGTAGCTAATCGATGCTGTAGAGGACCAAAACCCGCACCATCTCCAGTGATTAAGAGTCTCAAATACTTAAGTAGATGATCGTCAAAAAGATCAATGGCTGATTGCAAGGCTGCTGGATTGGTAGTATGCATTGCAAAATATAGACGAGACACACCAGTGCAATTACGAAGTAATATCATATCACTCTGAGGGTCCTTGAGTTTTTTGATTACATCTATCAGTTGAACAATTTTATTCACCCTGGTCAACATCATATCACTAATGAAGTTCGAATACAAACTCACAGTTCTCCTAAAATCTTAACACCATTAGAGGGCCTACCAATGTCAGGGGGAAAACACCGTCTAATGTACTTCTGGGATCAATATATGGCCAAAAGACTTCGGTGTTTCGAACGTTAAGATGTAACCCCCTATTAGGTCCTTAAGCTTCTATTATACTCAAGGCCTTGGCTACTTCCATAGT
>NW_020633725.1:0-397 GCF_003573695.1 Papaver somniferum
AAAAATTGATTTGCAAGATGATGATTGTAGTACTAATCTTTATGGTTTTATATATTGCAATATGTTATGGGATATGTGTGTTTGCGTCCGTGAACTATTACTGTCCCATATGATGTCAAAAGTTATCTCTTTTATACGTCGATATGCAAGTATTGATACAAGATCGATGAACTTTGTACAAACAAAACTTAAGCCTATTATGTCAATTAATGATGGAAGATAGGTTAATATCTTTTGTTTACAAGGATTATGTCTATTGTATGTCATTGTGCAAATAATGATGAAAATAGAATGAATCCTTGTATATGCCGCAGTATTGATCATTCCCTGATCCATATCTTATGTGTATACTGCAATGCTCCATAAGTTTTTCTTGTGTTGAGCATAAGACGATTGA
>NW_020633725.1:408-742 GCF_003573695.1 Papaver somniferum
GATCATTCCCTGATCCATATCTTATGTGTATACTGCAATGCTCCATAACTTTTTCTTGTGTTGAGCATAAGACAATTGAGTTAATCATTTCTTTTATGGTGAACTTAGTCGTAGCTCGGTAAGTTCTCTTATGTCGAGCATTTCAAACTAGATTAATCATAGATTCGTTTTTCCAGCTAAATTAATCATAGATTCGTTTGTGGTTATTTTGGTTGTGTATTCTTATTAAATTAATCATGGGTTCTCTTGTGGTTAGTTTAATTGAGTTTTTTGGATATAGAAAATCATTCCTTATGGTTTTTAGTGTCCAATAAAATCCTTCTTTTCTTGTAAA
>NW_020633725.1:942-1363 GCF_003573695.1 Papaver somniferum
TTGTCACTCAAAAGTCTATCTACTCTATCTCCTACTCTTGAGACAAAAGTCGTATAAGTATGATAGTTTTCCTACATACACATTTGTTACTTCAAGCCGAGTTTACTCCCCTATCTTTTTCTTGAAATACGTGTTGGTAAGATTTTTCTTTAACCATTTTCATCTTTACCCGTGACGAAAGTTATGATGACGTTTTAATCTTGAAAATAGCTTTGATGACTATAGTCGATTCTTTATGTCTAACGACTGTTATAACATTATAGAAGAATGTTTCAATGATTGAAATGTAGAGTTGAGAATATGTAACCACCTATGGATGTAAGCATATAGTGTGTTCGCACATTAGTGTATAAATCCATGTGCCGGAAACCAAGTGCGTGCATATGTGTGCATGCGGTATTGGTGAAGGAGACAGGTTGGG
>NW_020633725.1:1374-2000 GCF_003573695.1 Papaver somniferum
GAAACCAAGTGTGTGCATATGTGTGCATGCGGTATTGGTAAAGGACGCGTACCCGTACGCGTACTGGCGGAAATTCACATCCATGAAATTCTGCTGAGTTTGAAGTTTACGAACTCAAAAACCAGTCACCTTAGGTACGCGTATCCGTACGCGTACTGACGGAACTTTTTCACCCGAAAAAGTCTGCTGAGTTTGGAAAATAAAACCAACTCAAAATCCGGTAGCTAAGGTACGCATACCCGTACGCGTACCCAAGCTAGTTATTTCTCAAATCGGTAGTTCATGGACTTAAAACAATAAATTATAAGGAATGCAATCTTTGCAAACCGTGGGTATATTGTTCATGAATTGATTCAAATGAATCAAACCGATTTTGTTTCAGTTGTGTCTATGTATAAATACCTAAGCAATTGAACAACTCTTGAACTAGTTCTTATGAGTCATTTGAACTAGTTATGAGAAAGATGAATACGGTTGATATGAAAGCACTCATATGGCTAACCATTGGTCAACCATTTGTGAACCAACCAATGTACACGTTTAGGTATGGTTACTCAAACCTAAATGAATACATTTCATTTGTTTGTGAAAAGCTAAGTTTCGATCTAACGGTTGAAAGATATTAG
>NW_020633726.1:0-497 GCF_003573695.1 Papaver somniferum
CGATTAGGTTATTTCTGGTCGGAGGAAACTAGATTTTTATAAAGAAAAAAGTATATTTTATGGCTATTTCACTCTAAAATAGAGAATTATAAGTGTTATTAATTTTTATGCACCTCCTGTGGTGTTCATCGAAACCGAAACAAGATAAATTGAATGGTCTTCGTTCCAAAACTGAGAAAAATTTAACTTTACATATAGCTCTGGTGCTACGGGTATTTTTTGTTCGTTTTATTGTGAGTGAAAGTTTCAAGTTGGGAAGGAAATACTGAAGAGGGAAGAAAGAACTTGGGTTTTGTGCCCAACTTTTTATTTCTCCAAGGGTGGTCTCTAATTTTAACATTTAAAATCACTAGAACACCGCTGCCATGATATGGAGGGCTGACCGAAGAAAAACGAAACACCCTTGATTGTATATCGTGTTATATATCATTTTTTGTAGGAATGTCATTTTTGAGGCATATACATTGTTTTAGTAGTTGCATAACCAAATTAATGGA
>NW_020633726.1:508-1007 GCF_003573695.1 Papaver somniferum
TTTTTTGTAGGAATGTCATTTTTGAGGCATATACATAGTTTTAGTAGTTGCATAACCAAATTAATGGATGCATTCTTTGTGGTGATTTCATAATTGGTTATGCGTTTTTTCTAATGATATTTTTAAGCATATACTACATCTGTTTCAGAAAAAGAGACACTTTCACAATTTTATTTTTGCTTAAAAATAAATCAAATTAAAAAAAGTGAAAATATCACTTTTTCTGAAACGGAATGAAAATATCATTTTTTGTCTAAAACGAAATGTGAAAATATTACTATTTCTTAAAGGGAAATTTAGTCACTTAAGTCTTAAACTAATTGTTTCTTTCATTCATTTATAGAAGGTAACAGGTAACTCATCATCCTTGATCACTTTGAGTACTCTTTCATTTTATAAAGAGTCACTTAAACTAATTGAAAATTGAAAGTTGAAAGTTTAACCTTTTCTTGTTTTACAAACATTAGGGACATGGCACAACCGCAGAAACAATGGATCA
>NW_020633727.1:0-482 GCF_003573695.1 Papaver somniferum
CCCTGAGAGATTGTAGATTAACTACTTTCCCCAATATTGTCGATAGGTTTAGTGGATACATAGAAAGCTTGTTTGATTGATAGGTTGAGGCCTGCAATTCCTCGTCCAGAGATAGAAACATGTAGAGTGGTCACACTCCCTTCTTCTTCTGGTACCCTTCACGCAGTTGCAAGGCTGCGTTGCCCCTATGGGAAGTATGGTTTGAGCCACTTAGCATTCCAAGGATGTCGGAGGACTTCGCCTTTCAGATTACGAAGGTAGTAGGAACCGCTTCCCGCAATATCATGTATTATAAAAGGTCCTCCCCACGTAGGTGCTAACTTTCCCCATCTCTTCTCTCGTTGATACTGTGGGATTGTTCTTAACACATACTGCCCTTCTACAAAATTCCGGAGATTTACCTTTTTGTTGTACTCCCTTGCAAGTCTTCGTTGGTAATTTTCCATCTTCTGCAATGTTGCTTCCCTTCTTTCTTCTAGGTC
>NW_020633727.1:492-1000 GCF_003573695.1 Papaver somniferum
AGCTTTACCTTTTTGTTGTACTCCCTTGCAAGTCTTCGTTGGTAATTTTCCATCTTCTGCAATGCTGCTTCCCTTCTTTCTTCTAGGTCGTCCAATCTCTCTAACATCATGTCTGTTGTGAGATTTTTCTCCCACGCTTCGGTCTTTGTGGTTGGCATGAGTATCTCTGTAGGGATGACTGCTTCAGCTCCATAAGTGAGAAGAAACGGGGATTCCCCAGTGAAGGATCTTCGCGTTGTCCTGCATGCCCATAACACATTGTGCAGCTGTTCACACCATCTCCTTTTATGCTCGTCTAATTGTTTTTTGAGTATAAGGGAGAGGGTCTTATTGGTAGCTTCCGCTTGCCCGTTGCTTTGAGGGTATATGGGGGTGGACTTGTTCTTTCTTATCTTGAAAGTATCGAAGAGCATGTCTATATTTTTCCCCTGTAATTGTTTACCATTATCAGATACAATTTCGGCGGGTATACCGAATCTGCAAATGATGTTCTGGAATATGAAAGTAA
>NW_020633728.1:0-181 GCF_003573695.1 Papaver somniferum
TCAACAGGTCCTTCATTGTTGGAGCAAAGCCTTTGTTGTTTGGACCTTCCTCACCTGAGATCTTCGATGAATTGGAGAAGCTTCGTTGTTGGAGCCTACCAAGTTACGCGAAATGTGTGATGTGTGCGTGATAATGTATGCCAGTATAAATAAAATGTAAGGAATGTAAGGAGTATTCAGT
>NW_020633728.1:381-731 GCF_003573695.1 Papaver somniferum
TAGTGACCTTGTTCAATTTCCTATAGTCAATACAAACACGCCAACCCGTGGTCACTCGGGTCGGGATTAACTCATTGTTATCATTCTGGACTACAGTAATACCAGATTTCTTGGGAACAACATGAACGGGGATGACCCACTTACTGTCTGAAATAGGGTACATAATGCCTGCATCTAATAGCTTAAGAACCTCAGTTCGAACTACTTCTTTCATATTGGAGTTTAGTCGACGTTGCATCTCCCTAGAAGGTTTGGTGTCTTCCTCTAAATAGATCTGATGCATACAAACAGTAGGACTTATACCCTTAATGTCTGCTATGGTCCACCCTAAAGCTTCCTTGTTGTTTTGA
>NW_020633729.1:0-291 GCF_003573695.1 Papaver somniferum
ATGGTTTTGTTGCATGCATTTTTCCTCTCGTTTGTAACGTCTTAAACACTATATAAGGGAGGAGTCTTGAGCTATTTTGATACACAACATAGAAACAACTCTTCTTCTGCTCTCCCTCTGCTTTCAGAAAATAAGTTTTTATTTCTAGTTTCTCTGTTTTTAGCTTTTGCTAACTGATTAAAGATTTTTCGTGGGTTGTAGTAATAAAGGTTCGAACTCTAAGACTTGTGAAGGTAAAGGATTTTTTTAGACTTATAAAAATATATATACAAAATATTAACAATTTTGGGC
>NW_020633729.1:491-824 GCF_003573695.1 Papaver somniferum
CAAAGGCTTATTTCTCTAAAAACATCTACAAAAACACAAAATAACACAATAAGTACTTAATCGAGTCTAACAATACAGAATATTGAGAACAAAATAGACACATAAATGCGTCTATCACTAACACTGCCAAGTTCTAAGGGTACTCTCTTTGTATGCTACATTGAGGGGTACTATCAGTAGTTGTATTCTGGAGGTGACTCGCCAACTGCTATAGCATCTCAGCGGAGTAGCAGGCGATATTGCCTTTAGGACAGCGTATCGTATACGTGCCTCTACATTTTCTGTGCATCTCCAGTAACATCGGTTTGAGCTAAGTATCTTCTTCTCAGTTAC
>NW_020633729.1:835-1000 GCF_003573695.1 Papaver somniferum
ACATCGGTTTGAGCTAAGTATCTTCTTCTCAGTTACATTATTAGTTCTATGTCCAACAGTACAAAGTGCATCCACAGCTAAAATAAATGTTTGGCAAGGTTATGTGCATTTGGATGACCGACTACCGGATAATATTGCATGTCGCTATCCCCTTTTATCATGCTT
>NW_020633730.1:0-362 GCF_003573695.1 Papaver somniferum
TGTTTGTTATTCAGTTTGATAGGTTATGCTTGGTTTAATCTCTTGATAATCTATGCTTAAGGTTTACAAATAATGTTTGAGAATCTGTATGATTGATAGTGAATTAAAGATAAAAGAGGACTTAAGAATTGAATAGAGTTTTGAAATATTTATCATTCAATTTTGCATAATAGTGGAATCTAGTGTCTTGGTTACCTCTCGCCCAAACTGTTAATATTTTTGTATATATATTCTTAAATCTAAAAATCCATCACCTTCACAAGTTCGAGTTTGAACGATACCCCTTACCACTATAACTACAACCCCCATTAAATCATTAATCATTTTGGCGCCGCCGACGCGGATTTGTGCTTAGGTAGAAT
>NW_020633730.1:562-893 GCF_003573695.1 Papaver somniferum
TGAGACTAAACCTAATTACTTTAGGAGATTAGGGTCGACACATCTGTTTAAGGAAGACCACCACTCTCTTTGTGGTCAGCTGTGTAAGTCAAATCTGATTGACTTTAAGGATCCCCATTTATTCAGGTTGTTATTATTTTTAATTGAGTTTTTCCAGACTTTTAAACCTGAATTGTTGGATCTTAGCTATGAGGAAGTGCATCCAATGAAATTTTTTTATCAAGATCCTTTCATAGAACCTGAACCTGAACCACAATGGGACATAGGTATCTTAATCAGGAAACTAGATAAGGGTATGCAGTACATGTTCATTTTCTTGGCTTGTTGCAGA
>NW_020633731.1:0-703 GCF_003573695.1 Papaver somniferum
AAGCTTCTCTCTTTGTGGTAGGGATGATAACTTCTGTTGGTAGCACTGCCTCAACTCCATATGTCAAACAGAAGGGCGACATTCTTGTTGCTTCTCTTCTTGTAGTTCTGTAAGCCCATATTACATTATGTACTTGTTCGCACCATCCTTTGTTGTGCCCTTCTAATTTTTCTTCAGGTTGTCTGCGATTGTTTTGTTTGTAGCTTCTACTTGTCCATTACTTTGAGGATACAAAGGAATGCCAAATCTGCATATAATATTTTGAACGCATTGAGCAGCATTGTTATATTCTCGCCTTCAAATTGCTTCCCATTATCAGACACCAATTGTGCAGGAATGCCAAATCTGCATATAATATTTTCAAAAATGAATGTGTAGATGTATTTATCGCGAATATGTTGAACTGCTTTTACTTCTGCCCATTTAATGAAATAGTCTGTTGCGACAATTAGGAATTTTTTTGACCCGTTTCTGGTATAAATGGTCCAACAATATCTATTCCCCATTTTCCAAAGAGCCATACAATTGTTGATGTATTAAGCATATCCCCAGGTGCATGTATCTTCTTGCCATGACGTTGACATTCTTCGCATCTCCTCGAAACTTGTTTTGCATCTTCATGCATATATGGCCAGTAATAGCCCTTTATTTTTTCTTTATATCCGAGTGATCTTCCTCCACTATGGTTGCCAACATCGCCATA
>NW_020633732.1:0-130 GCF_003573695.1 Papaver somniferum
GATTACACTAACCAGGGCAAATTACTAATCATGAGACTTTAAACAAGAACAACAAAAGTGACAGTTGAAGCAAGTTCAACACTGACAGTTGAAGCAACAGCAACTGACAGTGAGGCAAGATGAATAATGG
>NW_020633732.1:330-720 GCF_003573695.1 Papaver somniferum
ACGCAAGTTCTCTAAGGGATTTGTTGTATTCCCCAACTGTAGACCAAGATCTAGACATGATTGGGCTCAAAAGCTAAGTAACTATGTTACAAAGCCCAAAATTTGGTTTTTAATGGGTTTGGATTTTTGGGAAAAAATTGGTTTTTATGGGAATGAAAGACATTTGGTTTTTGATGGGATAAAAGAACAAAAATTTGGTTGTTAATGTGGGAGCAAAATAAAATTTGGTTTTAAAATCTGGGAGCAAGTAATTAATTTTTTTTTTTTTTTTTTTTGAACTTATCCTAGCATAAATTAGCACAACCCATAAAAGAAAATAAAAACAACAATAATAATTACAAACCCATAAAAGAAAGAAAAAGAAGAAAAAGAAAAAATTATTACAAGCCA
>NW_020633732.1:762-935 GCF_003573695.1 Papaver somniferum
AAGCACAGCCCAGCTGCTCAGTTAGGTTGCAAAAGCCCAGTTGGGCTTTGGATCATCCTAAGCTTTGGCTTCAACACTCAAGGCCCAGTTGGGCTTGGTTCAAATTGTTAAGCTTGACAGCAACTTCAGCAGGCCCAGTTGGGCTTGTGATTTGCTACTGATTGGCTTGTGTT
>NW_020633733.1:0-313 GCF_003573695.1 Papaver somniferum
TTCTTTTAGGAAGACGAATGACAATCTTAGTCAAACACCCCCACACTTTGACGCATTCATAAGAAGGTCATATACTTTTCCATAAATCATATGGAGTTTCATCTGATCCTTAAGGGTACTCTATTCAAGATATACTAGTTAAGAGGACTGCCTCCCCCCACAAGGCCACGGGTAATCCTGAACTAATCAACATGGAAATTATCATCTTCTTAAGGATACAATTGTTATGTTCAAGGCCTCTAATTGGTTTTGAAATTCAAGTTTATACATCTTAAGGCTTCTAAGACATCATCCTTATCCATAAGAAAGTATA
>NW_020633733.1:324-558 GCF_003573695.1 Papaver somniferum
AGTGAAGCAGATGCAGATGCAAATGCTATGCAGTGAAATGCAAAAATAGCTAATAAAACTACTAGAAAAACACAGCACCAGTCCCCGGCAGCGGCGCCAAAAACTTGGTGGACCCGGGAAAGCGTGAAAATTAAGCGTAATAAAAACGGGCCTACAGTAATACCGCAAGTGCACGGTCGTCGGTTGTAGCTCGTGCAAGTACGGGTCGATCCACAGAGACTGGGTGTGTTTTGG
>NW_020633733.1:569-910 GCF_003573695.1 Papaver somniferum
CCGCAAGTGCACGGTCGTCAGTTGTAGCTCGTGCAAGTACGGGTCGATCCACAGAGACTGGGTGTGTTTGGAGTTCTCTAGCTATTTTGGGCTCTAATTTGTTGTTGGTTAACTATGAAGCCTTTTGGGCTTTGGGCTTAGGGTACCTTTGGATTATAGGCTTGTTTGATAATGAAGTGAACTGAGCTTGGGCTCAGTTGGTCTTGAAGTGCACTAGGCTTGGCCTTTGAAGTTCACTGGGCTTTGGATATGGTTTGAACCTGGGTGTATTGAACTGGGTTTGGAGCAGTAGCAGCAAACAAGGCTGGGCCTGGCAGGAGCACAGCAAGGCTGGAGAAGTG
>NW_020633734.1:0-347 GCF_003573695.1 Papaver somniferum
TGGCTCATTAGCACCAGATCTTTATCATAGTTTGGCTTTACTCCCTTGGCATCCGACCTTGAATTCAAACTTTATTTTCTTAACTTTCCTCCTGTGATGCTGGTCCTTTTGAAAAAGGACAGGACAAAGACATAAAGTAGAGAAGGTAAAGACGTAAAAAAGATAAGGTCATAAAGTAGATAAGATAAGGTAGTTTGACCAATAATTTGACATCTCCTGATAAGTTTTGAAAAAGGAAATAATAAAGAGTTTTTAATCAAAATTTCTTGTAATCTGTGATTTGAAAATCACTTTTTCTTTTTGAAAATTATTTGGATTTAAACACTACTAAGTTGAAATGAATCTTT
>NW_020633734.1:358-1000 GCF_003573695.1 Papaver somniferum
ACTTTTTCTTTTTGAAAATTATTTGGATTTAAACACTACTAAGTTGAAATGAATTTCTCTTTTTTTTTTTTTAAAAAAAAAATCGATATTTACCCTTTAATTTTTAGATCTAAACGAAGGATAACCAGAAGGAATAAAAAAGAATGATTTATGGAAGCATTTTTATAAACAGGTCACAAATATTTTCATTATTCAAAAGGACACAGACGTAAAAAATCAATTCCCAAATAATGATTCGTTGAATCATTATCACAAATAGTTGACAATCACATATCATGGCTCAAACGACGAAAACAAAGCTTTTAGGTAGCTAGAATGTTGTGTTACTAAAAGTTAAATCAAAAGAAGAGATGGTACGACAATACCACTTTATAGTAGCAAAATTTAATAACTAGAAATCTTAAGAGTAAAAGCAAAGAGAGATCAGATAGTGGAAAAGCTTAGAAGTTGACACATGGGTGTTGTCAGGTGGTATTTTTTAGTTGAATGATACTCAACTAAACTTTCTATGTGGAACACCAAATCAGAACAAATCTCCATTGAAGGAAACAAGAAAGTGAAAACTAATTCCAGAGAATAAAAAGCTAATAGATATGGAATAGGTAGAATAAATTCTTTACCCATTCCCTGTTTCTAGCGCCA
>NW_020633735.1:0-528 GCF_003573695.1 Papaver somniferum
AAACAACAAGATCAGATCACACAACTACAAGAAAAGTAGTATCGGTCTAGCTTCACAATCCCAATTAAGAATTTAAGTCGTTAACCTGGTTTAGAAGAAGAAACCAAAGGTTAAAGTAGAATCGACTCTAGTTGTGCAACTAGTATCACACGCAAGGTGGGGAATTAGGTTTCCCAGTTGCTAGAGTTCTCCCTTATATACACTTTCAAATCAGGGTTTGCAATCAATGTTAGCTTAGTAACAAAGCATTCAATATTCATCGTTAGATGAAAACCTGAATGGATTCAAGCTAATATTTCTCAACCATTAGATCGAAAACTTAGCTTGTTACCCACAAAATAAATTTTCCATTTTGGGTTTATG
The DNA here is from genome assembly GCF_003573695.1 of Papaver somniferum. Taxonomy (NCBI): domain Eukaryota; kingdom Viridiplantae; phylum Streptophyta; class Magnoliopsida; order Ranunculales; family Papaveraceae; genus Papaver; species Papaver somniferum. Next base: position 364 of record NW_020633735.1, read on the forward strand.
AACCGTACCCAAACATTAACATTTGTTCGTTCAACAATAGTTAACCAATGGTTACCCATATGATCACCTTCATATCAACCACATTGTTCTTCACCATAACTAGTCCAAATGACTCAAATGAACTAGTTAGAGAGTTTTTCAATTTCTTAGATCTTATGTAACTAC
>NW_020633735.1:539-1000 GCF_003573695.1 Papaver somniferum
TTCTTCACCATAACTAGTTCAAATGACTCAAATGAACTAGTTAGAGAGTTGTTCAATTGCTTAGATCTTATGTAACTACATAAGACACAATTGAAGCAAAAACGGTTTGATTCACTCGAATCGGTTCATGAACTTTATAGCCACGGTTTGCAAAAGCATTCATTAGTTTATATAAACATGAGTTCAAGAACAACCGGTTTTAGATATAATCTCTCAAGTTCACGGACAGGGTTCGCTGACTTAAGCTCATGGAAGGAGTACACAAACTCCAGAAGAAATTCTTGGGTCGATAACTTCCGCCAGTTCGCAGACTGAGTTCGCGGACTTGGCTCACGCCACTTCCAATTCTCTTGATCAACAAAGTTGGTAAGCTTTGGTTCAAGGGATAGGACTTATGCACATATGTATTTCCACAACAATGCTTATATCCACCAATAGTTATGTAATCTAAACTCTCATTT
>NW_020633736.1:0-346 GCF_003573695.1 Papaver somniferum
AGGCGTACGTATAGTGTTGGACTTCTATTAACACACGTATCTAGCACGTGTGGCATTAAAGCCCGGACAATCTCTAACCACCACGTATAGCCCACGTGTTCACTTTCCCTTTACCCTAATCTTCTCCGTCTTCTTCTTTTCTTTTCTATCTCCTCTTTGTTTCTACCGCCCACAAACACAGCTTCTAAACAAAAACATCACAGTAACGAGCAGTAAAAGAAAAGAAAAAAAACGAGATACTTGATGAACCCGGGTTACAAAAGAGGTATGTTTTTTTTTTCTTAATCTCTTTTGTTTTATCCATATTGTTGTATAATTTATTTAGGGTTTTATTTGTTAAAATTAG
>NW_020633736.1:546-842 GCF_003573695.1 Papaver somniferum
TCAAATTTTTACAATACCCACAAATAAATTTTTACAATACCACTGTGGAAGCTCTAATAAATCTAACTATTTTAAAAAAAAATTTAACCAAATTTACATAAGCATCAAATATGGTTTTTTTTCACATACATAATCTCTAAAAAAACATAAAACACACATACCCAATTAAATTTAACCAATTTCATATTCATATTTGTTCGTTAAAACCAAATTTTAGATAAACTAATTTTAACAAATAAAACCCTAAATAAATTATACAACAATATGGATAAAACAAAAGAGATTAAGAAAAAAAA
>NW_020633737.1:0-506 GCF_003573695.1 Papaver somniferum
TGAAAGTTTTTTTACATTCTCTTTCCTATTTATGAAGCTAGAGAAGACAATAATTGTTCCTCGTACCAAGGAGCAGTTACGGGGAAAGTTAATGCAAAGTGGAAAACGTGTAGGACTACCTTTCTTCTTCAAAATTAAAAAATACGCCCAAGTTAGAAGAAGAGGGGAAAATTGTATGTACACCTTTCATCATCCACCACGTGTACAGAAAGGGACACGTGGAAGGCATGCAAAACAAGACATCAAAACATGATAGCAAGCATCTCATCAGAAGATGCCACCGGTCAGCAGATTTGACGGTCAGGGACAGACGATCACAGAAGTATGATAGCTCAGAGGAGCACCAGATAATACCCCTTGGGTGTTATCACACCCAATCCCGAGGAAGATCCCAGATCAACGGCCGAGAGGAAGTTTGGCTGACACAGATGTGACCAGATAAAGAGACACTTGTCTGACACGAGCAGACATCCATCTACCCGCATTAAATACCAAAGAGATATACA
>NW_020633737.1:517-1000 GCF_003573695.1 Papaver somniferum
GAGGAAGTTTGGCTGACACAGATGTGACCAGATAAAGAGACACTTGTCTGACACGAGCAGGCATCCATCTACCCGCATTAAATACCAAAGGTATATACACGTGTCGATCAGCTCATGGAAGAGGCGAGGATAATCCTTCGTAGTCAAGCTCAGGCCGCGGCAGATGCCGAAGACCTCTGCGTAATAGGCACAAAGCACAAGAAGATAAGATTGCAACGGCACCTCAGAAATGGGACCCACGTTCCAATCCTATAAATACCCCTCTCCACTAAGAGAGAAGGGGTCGACGAGTTTGGAGAGCATTTATAGGAGAATATAGGAGAGAGAAATAGGAAGAGTAAGTAATCCCCCTACTTCCACAGACCTATGTATACTCTAAAGTCATTCGACTATCTCTATAACCACTCAGTACATAGTGAAACACCAACCCCGTGGACGTAGGCCTTAGTGCCGAACCACGTAAAAATGTTTTATTTACATTCC
>NW_020633738.1:0-261 GCF_003573695.1 Papaver somniferum
TATGAAGTGAAAATACTAATCAATCAAATAATTATTAAAAATATCATCGTAGAGAGTACACAATTGAATTGGTTTCTACCTAAACCCTAATATGGATCTAGTTAGCCATGGCTTTCTCAAAATCCATAAACAAATATCAAATAAAAACAATAGCTAATCCAAAAACGGAATTGAAACAAAACTTCAAACCGTAAACGGCTGTGAAGCCGCAACAGCAGCAGCCTCCCTTCCTTCCTTCTTCTCTGTCTACGGCTCTCGCCT
>NW_020633738.1:461-685 GCF_003573695.1 Papaver somniferum
GAAGTACCCTGATGCGAAATTTCAATTGATGTACACGAGTTTGCACTCAAGCATACTAAAATTCATATAAGTGACAAAGCTCTACTAAGATAGTTTCACTATGGACATCATATTCGGAGTCAACAAATCACATGGATAGATTAAGAGATGGATATAGAAAAACATAGATGGTTTTGATGTTGACTAAGTGAACAATGTTTCTCATATCTGTCTGAAGGCCACTT
>NW_020633738.1:786-1000 GCF_003573695.1 Papaver somniferum
ACCTAATTCTAGGTCAACACAACTGGCATATACAAGGGTACCAGTGGTCGACTTTATTGAATTTTATTCCGTTTGGTCTAATGGTCTGGTCTCAATTTTTTTTTTTCATAACATTTTTTTTTCTTTTTTTTTCATAACATTTTTTTTCTTTTTTTTTCATAACTTTTTTTTCTTTTTTTTTCATAACTTTTTTTTTCATAACTTTTTTTTTCAT
>NW_020633739.1:0-196 GCF_003573695.1 Papaver somniferum
AAAAATAGAAGTGAAAAGGACTCAACGAGATATGGTGAAACTATCATGTTATTTCTAACACCTGAGCTCTGTGATTTTATGAATAGACTCTTTAGATGTTTCCATCTAATCAGATTGGTTCCTCAAACTCCTACAATCAAAATGCTTCCATCCACTTATATTAGTTAGTGCAATCCTCAATAGGCATAAATTTCTA
>NW_020633739.1:212-441 GCF_003573695.1 Papaver somniferum
ATTAGTTAGTGCAATCCTTAATAGGCATAAATTTCTAGGTTCTGGAGTTTATTTATTGCAAAAAGGTGACAAAAAGTGTTTCCTCCCCACCCCCAAACTTAAATCTAACATTGTCCTCAATGTTCTAAAGATGAAATTAAAAGCATGAACAAGGAGAAACTATTATCACTGGAGGGAAAAGAAATAAGGAAGGATATTACCGTATCACATGAACGCGGGAGCCTCCCAG
>NW_020633739.1:641-1000 GCF_003573695.1 Papaver somniferum
GGTTGTGGAGTCTGAATAGACTCAAGCGATACCTCAGATGCACTAGGCTTGAGTCCCAAGTTAGGGACTTCTACTGGGGATAATTGACAATCTCTAGCCCCAAATTTAGGGTAATCACTATTCTCCGTAAGACCTTTAACTATGGCTTGAATTTACGGATCCGGAGAGTATTTAAAATACTCTAGAGATTCTTCTAGTTCACTACCCCCAAACTTAGAGTTTTCGGTGCCTCTACATAGACTAGTCACAATGTTCCTAATTTCTAGACCATTCGGTTCCTGAAAAAGGTCAATTGCTTTCTCTGGGTTATAATCAGGCGGTTCATCCTCTAAATTATTTTGAGGTATACTAGCTATAGG
>NW_020633740.1:0-1000 GCF_003573695.1 Papaver somniferum
TTGCATGAAACTGAAAATTTTCTGCATTTTAGAAAGAATTTGGAATGACAAGCAAAGTACATGGTACTCAGCCAACCACTATTTATGGCAATTGATACCCGACAGACTAAAAATATCATCCAACAACTTAATGTACATAAATCATGGTTTATAATATTAAATGATGAGATTAGTCAAGAATGCTTTGTTCTAAAATTGAGCATGAACATATGTCACAGAATTTTGTAACTCTTAATCAGAAATGTATTTGTTGCTATATCAACATGCTGATTATTGGTAGCTGACAACTAAAAGAAGACTACCTGACAAATGATTCTGCAACTGTTTTAGCATCTGCGAGACAACTTTCTGGTCCCACTTCTTTGTTTTCACTCTGATCAAGATTTGGGATTTTTGGCCGGTATACTGGGGTGGGCAGGGAGTAAGGGTTGCCGGCAGCCACAAGAATAATGCTTGTTCATTTCTACAAACATCTGAACTGGCAACGAATTATAAATCATTTGGATCATGTAACTAGATTAATTTGTCACGCCAACTAGCACGACATACCCAAGACCCCTTCCCAAACAAAATTTCATTTACTCTAAACACTTTCCCATTCCAATTCTTCGCAAACACCTCCAGATAAATCTTGAAGACAAAGGTTCCACTTAGAAAAGAGATGGGTAAGAACTCAACCAATATTATGAAGAAGACGCTAAAAATAAATTATGATTATGCGCTACAAAATGAATTCGCTGTAGAGACAGTACGAAATGGTTTTTAAAGAATACTACTACCATCAAAACTCTATACCCTACCATTAGTGCTTCGGAAAGCCCTTCTCTAACTGCAGCATCAGTAAAGCCACCACCGGTAAAAGGTACTGCCGAGAACCAGTGCAAGAAGACATTCGCATCTCTCGTCCAGCCACTTCAAAGTCCAATTGAAGATTAAAAGACGCCATTAATTGTTAACCTTAAGCAAAGCTTCAAACAGTCAACAAACATGCTGAATGGTA
>NW_020633741.1:0-613 GCF_003573695.1 Papaver somniferum
GGCTTTTTATGTCCCTGTAGGTATTTTTGGAGAAATAAGCTTTTGCGGCGAAATTGGCTAAAAAAGTGGTTTTTGCGCTCGTGGGAGAAAATTACTATACGGACTCTCACTTGGGATAAGGGGTAACCTAATTACTAAGGGGTGACCCATTTCCAGGCATCTGCTAAAGGGAGACCGGAACTGGATAGGGGGAGGTCATCTTCAAAATTCAAAACAGAAATTGGCGGGAAAAAAAAGGCAGCAACGACAGCAGTTTTTGAGCAGAGATTTGAGCGACTTAGGAGGAGATTCAATGGGCATATTTGGTACCTACGGACTCTAGAAGACATTACAAGCCCAGTACAATCAATTGGACCCGGAAAATAGGGCTGGAATACCCGTGAGAAGCAAAGAAAGGGAAAACAGAGTACGTGTTCTCTGTTGGGTTTTTAGAATATTTTTGAGAGATTTCTGGAGGACTTTGACGCTGGATAACATGTACATGGTCCTATTCAAGATTATGGAAGAGTTTGGTAGCTATTTTATAGCTAACAACACGTGAAAAAACTCAACAGAAGCGATTATCGTTTCAACTGCATGAGAAGAAGAAAAAGAATAATCGCATATTTAGTCG
>NW_020633741.1:624-1000 GCF_003573695.1 Papaver somniferum
CACGTGAAAAAGCTCAACAGAAGCGATTATCGTTTCAACTGCATGAGAAGAAGAAAAAGAATAATCGCATATTTAGTCGAGATTTATGGATCTGTTGGGCTATATAAGTGTTGGTTTACATCAAAGAAAAGTTGAGAAAAAGTTTAGAGAGAAATAGGAGAGAGTTCAGAGCCGAAACGAGGAAGATACCATTGATTGTTGTTGTTGCTACTGTTGTTCAAGGAGGAAGACGAAGAACGAAGAACAGACGCTTCTGGAGCGTCGTTCTTCAATAGTACCTACAACAGAATTACTGTGTCGTTATTTTGCTGCAGTTCAGAAGTATCGTTTACAGGCAGTCTTATTCGAACATTGTAACAGTGACGCTATAACATTT
>NW_020633742.1:0-319 GCF_003573695.1 Papaver somniferum
AATTTAAATTGGAAAGGTCAAAACCTTTTATGTCTCATTAACCTGATCAATTCCGTGAGCTGAATCAGGAGATCAGTCGAAACTATATCTCATTTCTACCCTTGCCTGGTGCTGTTACCAACCCGACAATGGGGTCTTCTGTAACCGTTGAGTAACTGTCAGATGCTGGCATTTATCTCGTTTTTCTATAAACGAAAAATGTATGTTAAGCTTGCAGAGATATAAACAAACAATACCAATTTTTATAAAGGGCAAATTGGAAAAATGTTTTTAAAATCAGGAGTCATCTTAGGGTCGTGACCCTAGTTTCCAGGTTTTA
>NW_020633743.1:0-378 GCF_003573695.1 Papaver somniferum
TCTGAGATGATAAACGAGAGTGGTGAACGTACAAGTGTTATGCTCAGTGAAATTCAGGCACGTCTAGAGGCATAAAATGAACAGTTGGCCAATGCTGCTCGAAATAATCTAACTTTCCAAAGTAGGGTTTCTAATTCTACCTTTGATATCAATAGTGAATATTTGCCTAATTTAGAGGACGAGGATAGAATAAAAGACACTACTTATTTAGATAAGGTTCAATCATCTTTGTACTATGATGATGAGGATAGAAGTAATGAAGAATCTGAAATATGTAGGCATAGTGATCAGGAGTCTAGTAATCCAATTGAGATGTATAGTGATGATATTATTTCTAGTTCAAATCCAAATAATTTTTATGATTATTCACCTATTCAA
>NW_020633743.1:389-857 GCF_003573695.1 Papaver somniferum
TGATTATATTATTTCTAGTTCAAATCCAAATAATTTTTATGATTATTCACCTATTCAAAAGGACGAGGATTTGATTAGGGATACCACCGTTTTAGACGATGTAGTTTTTCCTTTTGATTACGAAGCCGATAGTGGTTTAGAGGAACGGGTTCATTTCGAAAATACTGTTTTAGAGTCTAGCGACTTAGAAACAATAGTCTTGGAAGAAGAAGATAGACCTGTAGAGATGAGTAAAGATGCACTACCTGATAATAACTTAGAAGAATCTCTTGAATATTTTAAGGACTCTGAAGATACGGAAATTCAAGAAATAATTAGAGGTCTATCTTGAGACACTGAAAACTCTATGTTTGGGGGTGATTATCACTTCCCTAGTGCCTTACCTTTAACTCTCAGAAAGTCTCCACACTTAGGACTTGATATATGTGCCTCGACCATTTTACAAGATTACCTTCATACTCGTTTTCC
>NW_020633744.1:0-372 GCF_003573695.1 Papaver somniferum
TTTCTTTTGAATAGATAAAACAATAGTCCCACATTGACTAAAATCTAAAGAGTTTTAGACATAAATACCATAGAGTTGGCTATAAGGGCATGGCCCTTGGGTCATTAGACTTTTGTGCTTGGGGGGGAGGTTTAGACTAGGGCAAGGTTGCCTTTCCCGTACGCGCGGTGCTTCGCACAGAAGCACGCCGCCGTCCGGTCGCTCGGGCTCGGGTTCGGGTTCGGGTGTGGGTGTGGGTGTGGGTTCAACACCCACACAAGTAGAAGAATCTTTTCTTTGTCTGCACGAGTTTTCTCCTGACTTCTTTGTCTGAACGTGCTTGTCTTGGCTTCTTTGTCTGTACGTGTTTTGTCCTGGCTCTCTTGTATGTAC
>NW_020633744.1:572-1000 GCF_003573695.1 Papaver somniferum
GATATTGCCTTTAGGACAGCGTAGTCTACGTGCCTCTACATTCTCTGTGCAGCAACATCAGCAACATTATTTTGTGCTAAGTATCTTCTTCTCAGTTACTTTATTAGTATTTTTTTCAACAGTTAGAACCCATAAATTCTCTCATTTTCAGATCTTCATTTAGCTTACCCTTTTACGAGCATAATTATGACTTAATTTCTGAAAGATTTGAATGAGATTTGATATTCAAGAGGAATACTTATTAGTAAAATTCCTTTCTCAAATGAAATTGTTTCTAAAATACTTAATTATAAATTCTTACACAGCTCATCCTGAAGTAGTCATTATGCTTGGATTCTTTCATGGTATGTGGGTAGTGAATATGGTACTGCACATCCACAAATTCACAAGCTATATGTGATGTGTCCAGTATATAATATTGTGTGTCA
>NW_020633745.1:0-274 GCF_003573695.1 Papaver somniferum
GACAACATAAAACCTTGATAAGTAGAAAGTTAATGCTAATTTAGTTGAAACAAATTAGAACAGGTTCATTGACATGATGTCGGAAGTTATTTTAATAACCAATGTGAGAGACTGGTGGGTGGACTCTGGAGCCACTAAGTATGTTTGTTGAAACAGAGACCTGTTCACCTCTTATCAGAGGATAAGTGATGTCGAGAAACTCTATATGAGTAACTCATCTGCGACAGAGGTTGCTTAAAAGGAAAAGGTCGAGCATAAGCTCATATATGTAATA
>NW_020633745.1:285-415 GCF_003573695.1 Papaver somniferum
TTAAAAGGAAAAGGTCGAGCATAAGCTCATATATGTAATATTCTCACACTGAATGAAGTTTTCATGTTCCGAGCATATGAAAGAATCTTGTATCTTGTTCTCTTGAAGATGGTAAAAGATTGAAGATCTT
>NW_020633745.1:615-1000 GCF_003573695.1 Papaver somniferum
ACTCACCTATCTGAATGAGGAAGTGGGCCGCTTCCTGTGAGAATATGAGCTTTGATTCTCTAGAGCATTCTGAGAAACAGGATATGTCCAGGGCCAAATTGGAAAAAACGAAACGAGCTTGACAACAACCTTGGAGATATCACCCGTGGTTGTGATTGCGAATTACATAAAATGCTAGCAGTTCAAGACATAGTTCACTATATCTAGCAAGTAATTCCGATAATATCTCACTAAGCAAAGGTTCAAGACCTCATGGACACCTCTGCCTAAAATGGTATTTCATGCGCTTTTTATGTGATTTTTGTTTTGATGGTTTTGGTATTACTGGAACTTAGGACCTAAAGGTCACTAAGGGTTCACTAGTTCATGCTTTTTCACTTTCGTG
>NW_020633746.1:0-390 GCF_003573695.1 Papaver somniferum
CATATTTATGAACTCTTTATTTTTGTATTGGCTTTGTCTTTGTATTTCTATCTGATTCAAGATAGATGAAATTTGTTAGGATTTGGATTAGTTCTGCTTGGTCTTTCAACTTTCTTCTATTGTGAAATTTGACTTCCTTCTTATTTTCTTGAATCAACGTACATAGAAATGCAACTTTTACTAGACGTATTGCCTTAGAACATATTAATTGTGATTACTATACATTTTTCAAACTTTTTCTGTTAAATTTGAGTTTATCTAGTTTACAATTTAGTCTCAAAAATCAATTTCCGACTTATAACGAAGAGTGTAGACTTTTTTGAGTTAACGTATATAAGATTCAACATTTTTATGAACTCTTTATTTTTGTGTTAGCTTTGTCTTTCTATT
>NW_020633746.1:458-1000 GCF_003573695.1 Papaver somniferum
CTTTGTCTTTCTATTTGATTCAAGATAGGTGAAATTTGTTAGGAATTAGATTAATTCTGCTTGGTCTTTCATCCTTCTTTTCAAACTTTTTATGTTGAAGATGAGTTTATCTAGTTTACAAATTAGTCTCAGAAATGAATTTCCGACTTATAACGAAGTGTGTAGACTTTTTTGAGTTAACGTATATAAAATTTAACAGTTTTATCCCTCTTTCTTTTTGTGTTGGCTTTGTCTTTCTATTTGATTCAAGATAGATGAAATTTGTTAGGATTTGGATTAGTTCTGCATGGTCTTTCATCCTTCTTCTATTGTGAAATTTGACTTCCTTCATATTTTCTTGAATCAACGTACATAGAAATGCAATTTTTTCTAGACGTAATACCTTAGAACATATTATTTGTGATTACAATATATTTTTCAAACTTTTTTCTGTTAAAGATAAGTTTATCTAGTTTACAATTTAGTTTCAGAAATCAATTTCAGACTTATAACAAAGTCTGTACACTTTTTTGATTTAATGTATAAAAAATTCAACATTTTTA
>NW_020633747.1:0-618 GCF_003573695.1 Papaver somniferum
TTGATTCAAGATAGATGAAATTTGTTAGGATTTGGATTAGTTCTGCATGGTCTTTCATCCTTCTTCTATTGTGAAATTTGACTTCCTTCATATTTTCTTGAATCAACGTACATAGAAATGCAATTTTTACTATACGTACTGCCTTAGAACATATTAATTGTGATTACAATACATTTTTCAAACTTTTTCTGTTAAAGATAAGTTTATCTAGTTAACAATTTCGTTTCAGAAATCAATTTCAGACTTATAACAAAGTCTGTACACTTTTTTGATTTAATGTATAAAAATTCAACATTTTTATGAACTCTTTATTTTTGTGTTGGATTTGTCTTTCTATTTGATTCAAGATAGGTGAAATTTGGTAGGAATTGGATTGATTCTGCTTGGTCTTTCATCCATCTTTTCAAACTTTTTATGTTAAAGAGGAGTTTATCTAGTTTACAGATTAGTCTCAAAAATGAATTTCCGACTTATAACGAAGAGTGTAGACTTTTTTGAGTTAACGTATAAAAAATTCAACATTTTTATGAATTCTTTATTTTTGTATTGGCTTTGTCTTTCAATTTGATTCAAATAGATGAAATTTGTTACAATTTGGATTAGTTCTGGCTGGTCTTT
>NW_020633747.1:629-1000 GCF_003573695.1 Papaver somniferum
ATTTTTGTATTGGCTTTGTCTTTCAATTTGATTCAAATAGATGAAATTTGTTAGATTTTGGATTAGTTCTGCCTGGTCTTTCATCTTTCTTATATTGTGAAATTTGACTTCCTTCATATTTTCTTGAATCAACGTACATAGAAATGCAATTTTTACTAGACGTAATGCCTTAGAACATAATAATTGTGAATACAATACATTTTCCAAACTTTTTCTGTTAAAGATGAGTTTATCTAGTTTACAATTTAGTCTCAGAAATCAACTTCCGACTTATAACGAAGAGTGTAGACTTTTTTGAGTTAACATATAAAAAATCTAACATTTTTATGAATTCTTTATTTTTGTATTGGCTTTGTCTTTCAATTTGATTC
>NW_020633748.1:0-602 GCF_003573695.1 Papaver somniferum
TGGAATGGGAAATATAATAAAGACCTCAGCATAGTGAATGTCAGATAAGCAGTTTAAAAATGGGAAATAGAATAAAGACCTCATCATCGAAATGCTAAACCGCTAAACAAAAAAAGAAATAAAGGCGTACAACTTTCAAAAAAATATTCAACTTGCAGGTTACCAAGAAACTTCAGTCAACCAACATGTAATACTCTCCCTCGCCTGCTTCTCCAACTATGGAAATATCACCTGGAACTGAAAGGGAATTTAAAGTGAGCAAGCGTGCCCAGTGGATACTCATAAAGTCCAGAAGCAATCACCAGAATTGATTTTTAAAACATTTCTAACAACGATAACCTTGTGCCTAAAAATAAGCTTAGTGACAGAAATTTAAACATTCGGAAAACATGTATATATTACGACTTCCTCTATTAATAAAATTAATAAATACTACCAGCAAAGGCCAGGCCTCGGCACCATTCCATACCGGAAAACATGGTGAAGTCCCCATAGCATAATAAGATTATATATCGGGATCACTGGATCCCGTAATATCGAGGAAATACCAATACATACGCTCAAACAATTGGGAATTCCATTCCCACACACAACAAGCATCA
>NW_020633748.1:613-1000 GCF_003573695.1 Papaver somniferum
ATATCGAGGAAATACCAATACATACGCTCAAAAAATTGAGAATTCCATTCCCACACACAACAAGCATCAATAAATATACTTACTCCTTTCTAATCAATGGAGAGAAATAATTGGACAGGAACATTTCAAAGATTTTTAAGTTCAAACATCGACTAACAAATATGAATGACTTCCATAAATAAATTACCCAAACAATAAGAAATGCACAACCATGATTGCAATAAAATTTCATAAGTTCCCACCTTAATTTTTCTACGCAAACCTTAAGCTCTTTGATCTGCTTGGTAGTTTGAAGTTGTCGAAATCACAGAGAAGCTAAACTAAAGATAAAACAAGAGTCCAGTCAACTTACAAAATTCTCAAAATATTCTACATCAACCAATTTGA
>NW_020633749.1:0-293 GCF_003573695.1 Papaver somniferum
CCATAGGATCGGTTCCCCTATCTGCTATAAACCTTGCTGCACCCCATACAAGGATTGGTTCTCCTTGATGTACTGCACCCCTTACTGGGATCGGTTCCCCTCTCCCAAAAGTTATCAGACATACAAAACCGATCATACCACAGGAGATTACTTAAGATCGGTTTTACAAATAAAAGTTATACCAATATATAAGTCAGGCCTTTGTGAATAGTTCTACCAAGAACACAACAAGTTGTGAGCGGTTATATTCTATCACACGTATTAGGTCCACAAACAAGTTTATGAACTTACTT
>NW_020633749.1:493-759 GCF_003573695.1 Papaver somniferum
ACTTCGAGAAAGAAAGTGGCTCCGAGATCGAAAACTGGACCAATATAGATAAGATTCCTTTGTATGAACGATGAATCCAACCATCTACAGGTAAGATTCCATGTAGATATTCTCCCAGACCTTAACCAAACCCTAATTTCGTCAAATTCAAGAAAGAAAGTGGCTCCGAGATCGAAAACTGGACCAATATAGATAAGATTCCTTCGTATGAACGATGAATCCAACCATCTACAGGTAAGATTCCATGTAGATATTCTCCCAGACCT
>NW_020633750.1:0-282 GCF_003573695.1 Papaver somniferum
TCGGAGCCACTTTCTTTCTCGAAGTAGCCGGATTTAGGGTTTGGTTAAGGTCTGGGAGAATATATACGTGGAATCTTACCCGTAGATGGTTCGATTCATCGTTCATACGAAGGAATCTTATTTATATTGGTCCAGTTTTCGATCTCGGAACCGCTTTTTTTCTCGAAGTTGCCGAATTTAGGGTTTGGTTAAGGTCTGGGAGAATACGTACATGGAATCTTACCTGTAGATGGTTGGATTCATCGTTCATACAAAGGAATCTTATCTATATTGGTCCAGTTA
>NW_020633750.1:482-942 GCF_003573695.1 Papaver somniferum
TTATCGATCTCGGAGCCACTTTCTTTCTCAAAGTTGACGAAATTAGGGCTTGGTTAAGGTCTGGGAGAATATCTACATGGAATCTTACATTAGATGGTTGGAGTCATCGTTCATAGAAGGATTAATCTTATCTATATTGGTCTAGTTTTCGATCTCGGAGCCACTTTCTTTCTAGAAGTAGCCGGATTTAGGGTTTGGTTAAGATCTGGGAGAATATATACGTGTAATCTTACCCGTAGATGGTTCGATTCATCGTTCATACGAAGGAATCTTATCTATATTGGTCCAGTTTTCGATCTCGGAACCGCTTTTTTTCTCGAAGTTGCCGAATTTAGGGTTTGGTTAAGGTCAGGGAGAATATCTACATGGAATCTTACCCGTAGATGGTTGGATTCATCGTTCATACGAAGGAATCTTATTTATATTGGTCCATTATCGATCTCGGAGCCACTTTCTTTCT
>NW_020633751.1:0-459 GCF_003573695.1 Papaver somniferum
CGAGAAAAAAAGCGGTTCCGAGATCGAAAACTGGACCAATATAGATAAGATTCCTTCGTATGAACGATGAATCCAACCATCTACGGGTAAGATTCCATGTAGATATTCTCCCAGACCTTAACCAAACCCTAAATTCGGCAACTTCGAGAAAGAAAGTGGCTCCGAGATCGAAAACTGGACCAATATAGATAAGATTCCTTCGTATGAACGATCAATTCAACCATCTACAAGTAAGATTCCAAGTAGATATTCTCCGAGACCTTAACCAAACCCTAAATTCGGCTACTTCGAGAATGAAAGTGGCTTGGAGATCGAAAAATTGACCAATATAGATAAGATTCCTTCGTATGAACGATGAATCCAACCATATACAGGTAAGATTCCATGTAGATATTCTCCCATACCTTAACCAAACCCTAATTTCATCAACTTCGAGAAAGAAAGTGGCTTCGAGATCGA
>NW_020633751.1:659-1000 GCF_003573695.1 Papaver somniferum
GAGATAGAAAGTGGCTCCGAGATCGATAATGGACCAATATAGATAAGATTCCTTCGTATGAACGATGAATCCAACCATCTACGGGTAAGATTCCATGTAGATATTCTCCCAGACCTTAACCAAACCCTAAATTCGGCAACTTCGAGTAAAAAAGCGGTTCCGAGATCGAAAACTAGACCAATATAGATACGATTCCTTCGTATGAACGATGAATCGAACCATCTACGGGTAAGATTCCACGTATATATTCTCCCAGACCTTAACCAAACCCTAAATCCGGCTACTTTGAGAAAGAAAGTGGCTCCGAGATCGAAAACTGAACCAATATAGATAAGATTCCT
>NW_020633752.1:0-326 GCF_003573695.1 Papaver somniferum
ACGAAGCCTTATAATCAACAAATATCAACTTTCTACAATAATCTACTTGGATAGTTCAACCCCGCCAGCAGGTTTAGCAATCTTCCCCTTCTGCGATGAAGGTACGCTCCCACCCGAGGAAGGCCCTGAAGAACTGGTAGGTTGGGAAACCTACAATAAAATACTGCAAGTGCACAGCGTCTAACTAGTAGACAATGGCAAGTATAGGTCGTTCCCACGAGGAGTGTGAAATACTCTACCAACTAATACCAAGAATAACTAATTAACAAGATGATGTTTTAAAGAGTTTTCGGAAATTTGGAACAAAATGAAATAATAACAAGTCT
>NW_020633752.1:526-891 GCF_003573695.1 Papaver somniferum
ACACTGACATATACAAGGGAACCAGTGGTCGATAACCTAACTCTAGGTCAACACAACTGGCATATACAAGGGTACCAGTGGTCGACTTTATTGAATTTATTCCTTTTGGTCAAATGGTCTGATCTCAAATTTTTTTTTCTTTTCAACTTTTTGGTAACTACCATTTTTTTATCTCTTTTTTTTCTTTTTCTTTTTCAACTTTTTTTTTTCATGGTATCTCAACCACTCTAATTCACCCTAGCATTGGTAACAACTTGAATCGTGGGCCCCACCTATCACTTAGAGAAACATGGTTTAAAAACAAAATAAAATAAAAATAGAAGTGAAAAGGACTCAACGAGATATGGTGAAACTATCATGTTATT
>NW_020633753.1:0-621 GCF_003573695.1 Papaver somniferum
TCCATCTTATTCCTTGATTTGAAAAGAAAAAATTGGCGGGAAATTTGGTTTCAACGGTAAAGGATTTATTATCTTTAAGATAAGAATATCTTCTTGCCTTACAAACATGAAGTTTTGAAGAAAAAGGAAGTTATCTTGTATTAAACAAGAAAGATACCCTTAGAAGATTTTATCTTGGATTTTATTCTGCGAATTAAAGAAGATATGGGTTTAGAAAAGACATATATAGAATAAAAAGAAGGAAAAATTCTTGAAGATATTTTTAATTAAAAAGAAGAAGATTTTGGAGTTATGGAAGAATATATTTGAGTGATGTGTACTTGTGTGTATAAATAGAGAGCTAGAGAGCACATTTGGGGGGGAGTTATGGGAGAGCCGGTGAGCCGGTAGCCAGTTTCAAAATTTTCTTTTATTTCTTATATTTAGTTTTCTTTATAATAATGAGGAACTAGAATCACATGCTGGGATTATGGAGGAACCGTTGTTCCAATAATAAAGTGGTATTTTCTTATTAATTTATTATTGCAATTTCTTTATGATTATTTGCACTGAACTATAATTGATTATAATATTTTGATTAATTAGTTGTGTTCTCTCTTGATGGTGCATGCTTAGCTTAGA
>NW_020633754.1:0-324 GCF_003573695.1 Papaver somniferum
GTATTAGGTAGAAACGTGTTGGAGCAATTCCGTGTACAACATGCGCATGAGAAAGCAAATCAGGGAAGAAAATATTCCCGAGAATATTTTTCTTCACTGCCGAGTAATGGAGGATTATATGAAGTTATTGCGTGATATTTTGAGGCTGTTGGGTTATAAATAGTTTCTGGGATAGCAGAGATGGATGACGGAGAGTTTCGGAGGTTTTAGAACACCACAGAGCTTAAACACCAAAGTTGCAGAGCTGCCATTTTCTGAAGAACACGAAGAACAGACTTACCAGGACAGTCGTTTTCCAACAGTGACAACGACACTTAGCCGTGG
>NW_020633754.1:335-722 GCF_003573695.1 Papaver somniferum
GCTGCTGCATAGCTGAAGAACACGAAGAACAGACCAGCAAAGACAGTCGTTTTTCTACAGTGATAACGACTCACAGCCGTGGGTCGTACATCAGAGGCAGACTTATTTGCTACAGCGTTTGCGACACAGAGGCGTGGGTCTTAGAGAAACAGTAACACATATAACTGTTACAAACCCGGTTTTCATTATATTTCTCCCTTTTCATCATTTGTAAACCATTTTTCAGCAATAATAATGAATTTCGAGCGTGTTTCCAACATGATGATGTGCTAATTCTCTCACAACCAAGGCAATGAGGAAGCTATTTACGCATGAATAATTTGGTAGCTATTATATTTTCTCTAATATTTAATTATAATTCACTCAATCACTGCTTTTGCAGAGTTT
>NW_020633755.1:0-438 GCF_003573695.1 Papaver somniferum
AAACCAATAAACCTAAAAAAATAACATAAGAAGATGAAAACAAAAATAGTTATGTGTAGTCACAATCATCGCTATTCAAAGCAGTAGTTATTCTTCCAACTAATCCAAAAAGAAGACATACTAGGTATCTAAGATAGATGACAAGCTTAAACGGATTCCGGTGTATCCTCAACAACGAACATGAATACGGGAGGTTCAGGATCCTCACGAGACATGAAATCAATGAGCTTGTGATCTACAGCCTTCTCAGCATCAACGGAGAGATGATTCTCTTTTCGAAGATCCTTGATTTGAGATTTTATGAGACCAAGGTCAGACACAACCTTTTCCAACTCAGTTTTCACCTTATCAAGACCTTTAAGAGTATCAAAAAGCTGTAGTTTTGCTTCCCCAAAGTACTTAAGAAAGTCATGAATAACTTCAGCAGAGATCATATCA
>NW_020633755.1:449-1000 GCF_003573695.1 Papaver somniferum
TTTGCTTCCCCAAAGTACTTAAGAAAGTCATGAACAACTTCAGCAGAGATCATATCATCCTTTTCAGCATCTTCATGAGAATATGCAAAGAAGCATGAGGCATTGGGATGATCTTCATCTACAAGAGTTCTCTTCTTCTTGGAATCAACCTCAACACCTTTGTCAAGGAATCCTTTTCCAAAACCACCATAGCAAGAAGAGGAGGAAGACATTCTCAAAAATCCAAAACTACCCGGAGTACACGTACGTGACTTGTAACCCTAAGAGGTTGGATATTTATCCTTGGGGAAAGCAATTTAGGGTTTCAAATAAACTGTTGACTAGGGCCATAACGAAATTCGTTCGAGAACAATGAATACCCAAGAAATAAAGTCCTTCAAACAATTTGAAAACAGGACCTAAAAACAAGTTTTAAGACAGTTATGCAACAACTTCTTTTGACTTAATCAATACTTGATCTTAGCGGATCTGTCAACATAAGTTTATCTATGGACGATAAGAAAACAGCTTAACTTAACAGATGCAAGAAACAAGTATACATGTTTTTAACA
>NW_020633756.1:0-332 GCF_003573695.1 Papaver somniferum
ATGTGGCATGGTTGGCATGCCTCGGCGAGGAAAGATTGCATGGCATGCCATTGGCACACTTTGTGCGACTGACATGGTTGGCATGCCTTGGCGCGGAGATGTGGCTGGCACGACACGTCATTGGCACATGTGGTGCGGCTAGCATGGTTGGCATGCCTTGGCGCGGAGACGTGGCTGGCATGGTTTGCCATTGGCACGGTGGTGCGGCGGGCATGGTTGGCATGCCTTGGCGCGGAGACGTGGATGGCATGGTTGGATTGCCTTGGCGCGGAGACGTGGATGGCATGGTTGGCATGCCTTGGCGCGGAGACGTGGCTGGCATGGTTTGCCAT
>NW_020633756.1:532-727 GCF_003573695.1 Papaver somniferum
GAAACTGCAGTGAACCAAGAAAATGGACAAGAAAAGCATGCCCTTACCTAGTTTCCTGAAAACTATCGCTAATTGCGGTTCAGGTTCAGGTTCTATGAAAGGGTCTAAATAAAATATTTTCCTCGGATGCATTTCCTCATAGATTGGATCCAAATTATTAGGTCCTAGAGTCTGGAAAAACTCAAATAAGAACTT
>NW_020633756.1:805-1000 GCF_003573695.1 Papaver somniferum
TAGGTCTTAGAGTCTGGAAAAACTCAAATAAGAACTTAGAATCACAAAATAATAATAACCTAAATAACTGAGGATCCTCTAAGTCAATCAGGTTTGACTTACATAATTGACCACAGTGAGATTAGTGGTCATTCTTAAGCAAATGTGTCGATTCTAATTTCCTAAGGCATTTAGGTTTAGTCTCACAACTTAATA
>NW_020633757.1:0-176 GCF_003573695.1 Papaver somniferum
ACATTTCCGATTCTTCATCAGCACTATATTCATCATCATAATATAATTTTTGACATTTAATAATTCTCAATCTTTGTTCCAAACTAAGCGGTCTATTTTTATAATACTTCTCGTAGATCGTTAGAGTTGATTCATCGCTAACCGTTGGAACATCCCAATGTCGTTTCCCTTGCATA
>NW_020633757.1:187-578 GCF_003573695.1 Papaver somniferum
TGTCACAAGATCAAGAGGAACCAGGACTCAGGATTCCAATGTGTTTCATATTCAAGTGGCTCAGAAAATAATCCTAGGCGATTATAGCTCAAAATAAAACAAATATTAACTCTATCTTTGCCAAAATAGATTCCATAAGATATTACTTGTATATTATAAGCATGACACATCAAGCATCCCTAGGACTAAGCATGTTCCATCAAAAAAAATCACAATATTAATTGAAATCATTAATCAATTAAAATCGGTGCAAAAAGTGAATTAAGAATTATTTAAATAACCACATGGCTGAAAAACAACTTCCTCCATCATCCCAGTATTGGGATTTAGCTACTCATAATAATCATGTTCTGAAAATACATACTTGATGCTCAAAATATGATTAAAAGAG
>NW_020633757.1:589-1000 GCF_003573695.1 Papaver somniferum
TTCCTCCATCATCCCAGTATTGGGGTTTAGCTACTCATAATAATCATGTTCTCAAAATACATACTTGATGCTCAAAATATGATTAAAAGAGTGAAAAATATAAAACAGTGAAACTACGACCCTCTATAAGCGTCCAGAGAAGAACGATACCAGGGAACTGCAGTAAAGTAACGACACTCCGCTGCTGCTGTTGATGCTGCGGAAAATAAGACTGCTCTGTGCAGTCTGTTCTTCGTGTTCTTCAAGGTCCTCTAATGGAAGCAGCAGCAGCAGGTGGGAATTGCTGCTAATCCTTCTTCTTCGCTCCTCTGCGTCCCAAACCTTCCCCAAACTCTCGACAGCCCTTCTCTACCAACCCAAGATGCTATTTATACACAACAGGAGGAAGAAATCATTCACAATAACTCGAGA
>NW_020633758.1:0-307 GCF_003573695.1 Papaver somniferum
ACCAAGAATCTGATAAGGGAAGCCACAACGTGTCCTTGTCGCATCAAAAGCGTTTTTTCGTAAATGGCGATTTTATCCTTCATATTGTCTTGATGTTTTCTTCTTCATCTGATATATGATTCACACTTTCGAGTAGTCCATTTCGCTTAACTTTTCGAGATCTAACCGATGGTACTAGTTTCGTATCTAAATCTTTGTTAGATTAGTTCCTATTAATTATCTTTCGTGGTAAACTAATCGAGTTATTATCGGCTAATTCGACAATTGACCGGTCTAATAGCGTTGATGAGCTGGGGGGTCTTTACAT
>NW_020633758.1:318-1000 GCF_003573695.1 Papaver somniferum
CGGCTAATTCGACAATTGACCGGTCTAATAGCGTTGATGAGCTGGGGGGTCTTTACATGGACAAGAAGCTACAAAGTTTTATTTATTTTGTAATCCATATGTATTGATAGTTTTGTCACTAAAATTGACAAAGGGGGAGATTGTTAGAGCATTGCTCGGTCGAACTCGCATGCGTTGCTATATCAAGCATGTTTGTCAATATTAGTGATCGAAACTATATGTCTTGATTTCTAGTATACTTACGACTAAGTCTCGGTCTAGGATAGTTAGTAATAGTTGAGATCCAGACTCCATGGCGACTATCTTGCAAAGACGAATAACTACTCAAGGAACCGGTTGAACTTCATCCGACTAAAAGGTATGTGGAGACTTGAACTCATCTGGTCACTCAAAAGTATATCTACTTTATCTCCTATTCTTGAGACAATAGTCGTATAAGTATGATAGTTTTCATACATACACATTTGCTATTTCGAGCCGAGTTTACTCGCTTATCTTTTTCTCGAGATACGTGTTGGTAACCTTTTGCTTTAACCATCTTCATCTTTACCCGTGAAGAAATTCATGATGACGTTTCAATCTTGAAAATAGCTTTGATGATGATAGTCGATTCTTTATGTCTAACGACTGTTATAACATTATAGAAGAATGTTTCAATGATTGAAATGTAGAGTGAGAATAT
>NW_020633759.1:0-283 GCF_003573695.1 Papaver somniferum
TTTCCGAGAGATTTCGATCATTATTTTTGGACAGAGCATTTCCAGGAATTATGAAAACCGAATTTGTGCTTTAATGAATATCTTGAGAATATTTTCGGTTTTGGAAATTCCTTGGTGTCCAAACTTCCTTGTCTATAAATACTTGAAGTTTTCCTTTCTAGTAAACTAATCCTTCGTAACAAAAAACTTCCTCTTTTGTTGTTGTTACTGGTGTAGCCGCCTATTCGGAGAGAAGAGTAACCTAATTAGGCGAAATCTCTTACGGCCGCTCAGTTTAAAGTCT
>NW_020633759.1:294-554 GCF_003573695.1 Papaver somniferum
TGTTGTTACTGGTGAAGCCGCCTATTCGGAGAGGAGAGTAACCTAATTAGGCGAAATCTCTTACGGCCGCTCAGTTTAAAGTCTTATTTGGGATTGAGAAGCTCTAGCGTGTACCGTTGGTGGGAAACTAGATAATTGCGGTTTATCTTTTGTTTTCGATTGATTTGAATGACTAACGTTGGTTGAAATCTGATTGCACCTAGTTTATTTATTCTTGAGAATCTTATCTTCTGATATAAGATTCACTCAAACTAGTTCAG
>NW_020633759.1:725-1000 GCF_003573695.1 Papaver somniferum
GTAAAAGAGGATCCAATTAATAATCGATTTATCCTTGTGGTAGATTGGATTGATTAATTGAGTAGATCGGCATCAACACAATTCTTTGGATTAAGAGTGTTGTTGGCTTAATCTTAAACGATTACTTTGGTAATTGAACATAAGATATATCTAAGGACCTGAGGAAGGAGTTTATGTTAAGATAAACAGAAGAGCCTTTGTCCGACTCATATCACTTGGTTGAATAGAGTTGATACCAAACAGATTTGTTGTTCCTTTACTGTTTGGAATACGAA
>NW_020633760.1:0-141 GCF_003573695.1 Papaver somniferum
TGCACTATGATGAAGCGACTGTAGGATGCTGAGATGATCCAATCTGACGGCTGAAGATGAAGGCGGGTATGGATATTGGAAATGGGTTTGGGTGAGGGTTTTGGGCCTTGGGTATGCCAAGCCCATATCTTCTTTAAGAAC
>NW_020633760.1:341-703 GCF_003573695.1 Papaver somniferum
TTCTTCTGATTTAAGCAGGGAGCTCGAAGACTCTTCTTTTGAGAGCCCTGTTTTTGGAAACTTCAGTTTTGAGAATTTATCTCTGAGTGATAAAAGTACCCCTAGTACTTCTGTTGTGCCATTTGGGAATCATTGGTGTAGTTGATGTGTATTTTACTAGGTTTTTTAGATGATATATGACCCTCCTCATCCTCCATTGAATCAAGAATTATAATTTTTTCACTTTCTCCTTTTCTTTCTCTCCTTCTTAACCAAACCAAAACTTTGATTTTTTTTCCTCATATTTTTCATCTAAACAAATCTTATAATTCTGAAAATTTTCTTAGTCTCTAAACAAAATATTTAATCACTAATCAAGATTA
>NW_020633760.1:714-1000 GCF_003573695.1 Papaver somniferum
ATTTTTCATCTAAACAACTCTTATAATTCTGAAAATTATCTTAATCTCTAAACAAAATATTTAATCACTAATCAAGATTATTAACACTAATACGTAAAGGGCAGATTTGCCATTAAAAAAATTTGGGTTAAGGGGTTATCTGATTTTGCTATTCAACAACCTTTTTTGTCTTCATTCAGTATGCCTTGAAAGATTTTGGTATGCCAAAAATTATGGTTCATTTTAATTTGGGTCAAGCCCAGAGTTCAGAAATTCAAATTTCAGGGTTGAAACCCACAGTTCAGAA
>NW_020633761.1:0-577 GCF_003573695.1 Papaver somniferum
AGATGATATGTTGTCTTTCTTTTATTCATGAAATGTCTCTTGTGGAAATTTCATTATGAACACGTTCTTGTACCTTTTCCAATTTTATTGACAAAAAGGGGGAGAAATATTGTAGGTCACACTACAAATACATATGGTTTTCGGATCATTGTGTAAGGGGGAGTGGTTTCCATGATCGAGATGGAGTATTGACTAAGGGGGAGTGATACATATCACCATAGTATTATTGTTAAAGTCGTGATGCAATTGGACTTTGATGTTCATAATAATACTATGACACTGTATAATAATGATCGAGAATCTCGATTTCTCTCATTGTTATAGCTATGGATCTTGAACAACGGTGATACTAAACTTACAACCTTTCGGATCATTGGAGTACTTGGAAGGACGAAGATTTCAAAGAATGTTGAAGATTGGACTATGGAATAGGAGCCACTAAAGTTTATCTTTTTTGTATTCCATATGTATTAATAGTTTTGTCACTAAAATTGATAAAGGGGGAGATTGTTAGAGCATAGCTCGGTCAACCTCGCATGCGTTGCTATATCAAGCATGTTTGTCAATGTTAGTGATC
>NW_020633761.1:588-1000 GCF_003573695.1 Papaver somniferum
AGCTCGGTCAACCTCGCATGCGTTGCTATATATAGCATGTTTGTCGATGTTAGTGATCAAAACTATAAAGTCTTGATTTCTAGCCTATTAGCTAAGTCTCGGACTAGGATAAGAAAAGTGTAGTTGAGCTCAAGGAATTCATGGTGATTCAACGACAATGACGAAGATTTACACCAAGGAACCGTGGAACTTCATCAACAAAAAGGTATGTGAAGACTTGAACTTATCTATCACTCGAAAGTCTATCTATTCTTCACCTACTTCTTATGAGACAAAAGTAGTATGCTATATAGACTATATCATATACACTTGATAAATATACTTTTTATTATCACAGACTTGATAAGAAAAGAATCTGTCTCACACAGAAAAGTCTACCGAAAGGATAAATCTGTCTCCACAGATAAACCCT
>NW_020633762.1:0-424 GCF_003573695.1 Papaver somniferum
TTGTTATCATGGAGCCATGGGCGTCCCAGTATTATGTGGTAGTCAGGTTCTTGCTCGATCACATGAAACTTTTCTTTCGATCGAATCGGCCCCACCCTCAAATCTATGTATGCATATCCATATGTATGGCTTTGACTTCCTTCAAATCCTGTCATTAGGATGGGATAGTGAACGATTTTACCTTGTGGGAATCTGGCCATCCTGAGAGTCTTCATAGTGATAATGTTGGTGGAAGCACTGGTGTCGACAAGAGATCTTCTAAATTCGGTGTCTTTGATGAAACCAGTGACATACAATGCTCGGTTGTGTCCTTCATACGTCATGCGATCTTCTTCTCCAAAAGAGATGTTGTCGATCGAATGTACAGGCACTAGGGAGACTTCTTCAACTGATGGTGTTGGTGGCGTTATTTGCACGCTGGATG
>NW_020633762.1:435-1000 GCF_003573695.1 Papaver somniferum
CGATCGAATGTACAGGCACTAGGGAGACTTCTTCAACTGATGGTGTTGGTGGGATTATTTGCACGCTGGATGTTATCTGGTTGAGTGCTGAAAATGTGTTTGTGCGCTGATCCCTGGAGAAGTGCATGAGTTCACATAGATTTTCAATCAAATGTGTGACCTCTTGTTCCACCGGCTTCTTGTATGTGGTGAAGCTGTTGATTTGAGGGTCATATGACGCTTCAGTCCCCGGTGTTAAGGCTTCTGGAGCGGAGATACCTCCTAACTCGGATGTTAATCTGATGAGAAAGTCGAGGATGTGGTTTATCGTCTCCTTCATCAGGTTCATGTTCCTAGTATGGACCTCTAGAATTTGATCCAACTCTGCCAAAGTCGGTATCCCTCTGCCTTCCATGCCGCCAGGTGTAACATGAGGAATGTTGCCGTTTGAAATATTCTGATCTGAATTAGTTGAATTAGTCCTAAAACCAACCATCTTGTGAGATTGTTAGATTGCAACCGATAGATTAATCTCCCACTGTGGTCGCCAATCTGTAGATGGGGAAAAACGATTTGCTGGTTTCTA
>NW_020633763.1:0-439 GCF_003573695.1 Papaver somniferum
AAATACTCAAGGTCGGAATTGATGCCATCACAAATTTATACTGAAGAACATCAAAACATACATCATCAACCTCAAATAAAGTAATTAGTTCTGCAAGAACACGTCTTAATTTCAATTGTATCAATTGGCAAGACGTCGGTAGGAAAGGGACAATTTGTAACTTGTTCAGGTAACAAATTGCACGCTGTAGGACTAACACTGCTCGTTAACCCCTCAACATCAGTGCAAGTCCAGGGAACTTTCTTTGCTTTTGCAGCCATACTAATGGTAACATTCGAAATACATATACCTGTGAAAGGATCTCCATCTATTCCTTCCAATCGTGCTGCCATAGTCACATTATCAGCTACCATGTCACTGTAATTGATCCCATTGATCACAGGAAGAGCATTTTTGTCATATTTATCATCCGCTTGAGACCCATAATTCACTGTCATCC
>NW_020633763.1:450-1000 GCF_003573695.1 Papaver somniferum
GAAGAGCATTTTTGTCATATTTATCATCCGCATGAGACCCATAATTCCCTGTCATCCAAAATGCCCACTTCATAGTTTTCATAGTCATTCTTCTAACAAATATGTCCTTAACAAACCCACCACGACCAACCGCAGTTTTAATACGAATTCCTGATTCAGAATTGATAGCTAGGATGTCTTCAGCCCTAACGTCTTGAATTCCTCCAGACATTTCACTTCCTAATGCAATTACAGCACTATCAGGAGAAATACAAGTCAGTCTTCTTATTATTAAATGTTGAGTTGGCATTCCAAATGCAATGCCATATTCGTCCCAACCGCTTTTTACCGCGATGCAATCGTCTCCAGAGACAATGTAACAGTCCTCGATACGTACATTTGTACAAGAATCTTCAAGGAAAATTACAAGTTAGAAAATTATGAGCTAATCACGTTACATATATATCACATGGCCTTAAAACTTTTACAGATTCATGGCTTTTTTTTTTCTTCTGCACAAACTATTGCAAGGTAAGAAATTAACCTGGATTTATCCCATCGGTATTTGGAG
>NW_020633764.1:0-878 GCF_003573695.1 Papaver somniferum
TCTGTTAAAGATGAGTCTATCTAGTTTACAATTTAGTCTCAGAAATCAATTTCCGACTTATAACGAAATGTGTAGACTTTTTTGAGTTAACGTATATAAAATTCAACATTTTTATGAACTCTTTCTTTTTGTGTTGGCTTTGCCTTTCTATTTGATTCAAGATAGATGAAATTTGCTAGGATTTGGATTAGTTCTGCATGGTGTTTCATCCTTCTTCTATTGTGAAATTTGACTTGCTTCATATTTTCTTGAATCAACGTACATAGAAATGCAATTTTTACTAGACGTATTGCCTTAGAACATATAAATTGTATTAACAGTACATTTTTCAAACTTTTTCTGTTAAAGATGAGTCTATCTAGTTTACAATTTAGTCCCAGAAATCAATTTCCGACTTATAACGAAATGTGTAGACTTTTTGAGTTAACGTATGTAAAACTCAACATTTTTATGAACTCTTTCTTTTTGTGTTGGATTTGTCTTTCTATTTGATTCAAGATAGATGAAATTTTTTTGGGATTTGGATTAGTTCTGAATGGTCATTCATCCTTCTTCAATTGTGAAATTTGACTTGCTTCATACATTCTTGAATCAACGTACATAGAAATGCAATGTTTACTAGACGTATTGCCTTAGAACATATTAATTGTAATTACAATACATTTTTCAAACTTTTTCTGTTAAAGATGAGTTTATCTAGTTTACAATTTAGTCTTAGAAATCAATTTCTGACTTATAACGAAATGTGTAGACTTTTTTGAGTTAACGTATATAAAATTCAATATTTTTATGAACTCTTTCTTTTTGTGTTGGCTTTGTCTTTCTATTTGATTCAAGATAGATGAAATTTGTTGGGATTTGGATTAGTTCTGCATGGT
>NW_020633765.1:0-225 GCF_003573695.1 Papaver somniferum
CTAAGTGGAGCCATCATGATTTTTGTTTGCTAGATAAAATAGGCTTGTTGTGGTCGAGTCAGCCTTCTTTGTGTTTGTTTAGAATTTCCTTGCAGTTAGGATAACGAACTAGTATTATAATTGCCAATACAATGAGTATCCGACTGAGCAGCTTAGACATTATCCTTTTTATGACCATAATGTGAATAGTGATTGGGAACGCGAAACCTTTGAAGGTTATGGTCC
>NW_020633765.1:425-822 GCF_003573695.1 Papaver somniferum
AAGTTCTTAGTTGAGTTTTTCCAGACTCTAATACCTGAACCGGATCTTAGCTTTGAGGAAATCCAACCGATGAAAACCTGTTATCTAGACCCAGTTATAGAACCTGAACCTGAGCCACAACAAGATGTAGTTGTCTTAAACAAGGGTATGTTAGATATCTTTTTGGTCTGTTGCAGTTTCCTCTTCTTGTGGGTAATACTTTTTGATCCAGATGACCCACAATTATTCCGACTACTTCTATATGATTCTATGAGGTGACTAATTCCTTCCAATGTCTGGCTGAAGACTTTAAACTTAGCACTTCTTGGGAGGTAACCCAATATTCTTGCGACACGGTAATATCCTTCCTTATCTCTTTTGCTTCAAGTGGTAACAGTTTCTCCTTGTTCATGCTTTT
>NW_020633766.1:0-329 GCF_003573695.1 Papaver somniferum
TTCGATGTTTCCATTTAATCAGATTGGTTCCTCAACTCCTATAACCAAGATGTTCCCATCCACTTAGATTGGTTAGTGCAAACCTTAACAGGCATAAATTTCTAGGCTCTGGAGTTTACTAATTGCAACTAAAAAGTTTCTCCCATACCCCCAAACTTAAATCTAACATTGTCCTCAATGTTCTAAAGATGAAATTAAAAGAACGAACAAGGAGAAACGGTTACTATTTGAAGCAAAAGAGTTAAGGAAGGATATTACCGTGTTGCATGAGATTGGGTTACCTCCCAAGAAGTGCTAAGTTTAAAGTCTTCAGCCAGACTTAGAAAAGG
>NW_020633766.1:529-820 GCF_003573695.1 Papaver somniferum
ATTAATTGACACGTCTGAAATTTATATGTTCCCACAATTGGTAGAAAAGTTTTTGGTGGGAAAACAAAGTCAATCTTGGTATTATTGCCTGATCTAACCTCATCAACCAGAGGATGGGTTTCTAACAGTTGAGACTCGTGTTGAATATTATTAAGTTCGGGAAAACGAGTACGAAGATAGTCTTGTAAGATGGTTGAGGCATTGATGTCAAGTCCCACGTGAGGGATTTTTGTAAGAGTTAAAGAACATGGAGAATGATAATCACCCCCAAACTTAGAGTTTTCGGCGTCT
>NW_020633766.1:831-1000 GCF_003573695.1 Papaver somniferum
ATGCAAATTGAGAATGATAATCACCCCCAAACTTAGAGTTTTCAGCGTCTCCAGATAGACTGGTCATAACCTCCCTAATTTCTAGGTCGACAATTGATTTTTCTAAGTCAGGTTCATCCTCACTAATCTCTACGAGTTCATCTAAGACTACTGTTTCTAAATCGTTTGA
>NW_020633767.1:0-351 GCF_003573695.1 Papaver somniferum
AATTGATGGTCAATTCATGGTTCGTCAGAATTTCAACCATGGGACGGAGGAGGGAGCGATTACATGGGACCGTGGATCAACCATGTAGTATCCATATGATCACGTGAGCAAATACGAAGAACTCCTGAAGGGTTGACGATTTGTTGGTGAAAGAATGATTAAAATGCTGGTTTAATCATTTATTCGAAAACGCTCGTCTGAGCCTTAGGTGAGAAAACCTAATTAATTATGACGAGGTGAGGGACCGACCATGGAGTCATGAAACCTGCCCTGGGTTGTCCCGTGATCGCCTGACGATCACTTCATGAAAATCCAAAGTGTTTGGGAGAGTTTTGGTCAGCCAAGATAGAG
>NW_020633767.1:362-674 GCF_003573695.1 Papaver somniferum
TCGTGCGGTGACTGTTAGTGTATCATCGTTGAATACACCTTCACCATTTGAATCGGGGCTTACTTAGAGGTAGCTCAGACGCCCGGTTGTTGATTATTTATTACTAATTGTGGAATCCAGTGAAGAATTATTCACAAAACTGATTAATAAAATGTTTATTATTAATTCATAGGATCAGCTGAGGATTCGACTACGAATTCAGAATAATAAGATGAGCATTACCATTCCATGGGATCGTAGATTCGACCGTAGAATCGGAGTAATTAAGATTCATATATTACCATTTATGAGACCAGTTGTGGATTCGATCAT
>NW_020633767.1:685-1000 GCF_003573695.1 Papaver somniferum
AAAATATGCCAAAATTAGGGTTTCGACGAAACTGAGGAAAACACCATGAGATGATGAAAAATAATTATAAAATAAGGAATGAGGAGGCGTGGGACCGCCATTGTCAAGGCATGGTCGGCCGGTCGTGACCACGGTCCTGTGGTGCCTTTTCCTTAATTTTATAATATTTTGATGATTTTATGAAAAATTTATGAATTTTGAGAAATTTGATGAATTTTGGGAGTTTCCATGAATTGAAGGAGTTTTCATGAGTTCAATGAAGTAAAAAATATTAAAATAATAAAACAAGGGCGTGTGGGACCGTGGAAGGCATGG
>NW_020633768.1:0-583 GCF_003573695.1 Papaver somniferum
AAAGAATGATTAAATGCTGGTTTAATCATTTATTCGAAAACGCTCGTCTGAGCCTTAGGTGAGAAAACCTAATTAATTATGACGAGGCGAGGGACCGACCATGGAGTCATGAAACCGGCCCTGGGTTGTCCCGTGACCGCCTGACGATCACTTCATCAAAATACAAAGTGTTTGGGAGAGTTTTGGACCTATTACGAGCAATTGTGCAAATTAGGTCAAAACTGTGAAAATTGATGGAACCGGCTTCCGTGATCCAAAGAGCCAATCTTGGTAGGTCAAGATAGTGTGCTAGTGTCCCCAAGGCGTCCGCATCTCAGTCCTGAGAATTTTGATATTTTCTGGCGTGCAATTGAGCATCCATTCGAGAAAATATGCCAAAATTAGGGTTTCGACGAAACTGAGGAAAACACCATGAGATGATGAAAAATAATTATAAAATAAGGAATGAGGAGGCGTGGGACCGCCGTGGTCAAGGCATGGTCGGCCGGTCATGACCACAGTCTCATGGTGCCTTTTCCTTAATTTTATAATATTTTGATGATTTTATGAAAAATTCATGAATTTTGAGAAATTTGATGAATTT
>NW_020633768.1:677-1000 GCF_003573695.1 Papaver somniferum
GAGTTTTCATGAGTTCAAGGAAGAAAAAAATATTAAAATAATAAAACAAGGGCGTGTGGGACCGTGGAAGGCATGGCCGGCCGGCTAGGGCCCGGTCCCACGAGTTTTCCTAATTTTATAATGATTTTACGAAAAATTCATGAATTTTGAGAAATTTGATGAATTTAGGGATTTTCCATGAATTGAAGGAGTTTTCATGAGTTCAAGGAAGCAAAACAAATATTAAAATAATAAAACAAGGGCGTGTCGGACCGTGGAAGGCATGGCCGGCCGGCTCGGTCCCACGAGTTTTCCTAATTTTTTAATATTTTTAGGTATTTTGA
>NW_020633769.1:0-162 GCF_003573695.1 Papaver somniferum
TTTCTAGCACTGGTTTAACTCATCACACGTAATTAGTCCAGCTGTGTAGCAGATGTCCCTTTCATTTTTATCTCTCTCCTAATCTTATCCAGCTGTAAAGCAGCGGACGCATCTTACAATGTTTATCTAGATGTGTAGCGGATATATCTTTATCTAGCAGTG
>NW_020633769.1:248-535 GCF_003573695.1 Papaver somniferum
CACTGGTTTAACTCATCACACGTAATTAGTCCAGCTGTGTAGCAGATGTCCCTCTCATTTTTATCTCTCTCCTAATCTTATCCAGCTGTAAAGCAGCGGACGCATCTTACAATGTTTATCTAGCTGTGTAGCGGATATCTCTTTATCTAGCAGTGGTGTGGATGTGTCTCCCCTTTTCTTCAGTCAGCTTTAGAGCTGACACCTTTAATTTCTCTGGCATTCTACTTACTTGAAGATAGGTTGAGAATATGTATGTCCTCATAGCTCTTTGGATACTTGTGGCCAAC
>NW_020633769.1:726-1000 GCF_003573695.1 Papaver somniferum
GGATGTGTCTCCCCTTTTCTTCAGTCAGCTTTAGAGCTGACACCTTTAATTTCTCTGGCATTCTACTTACTTGGAGATAGGTTGAGAATATGTATGTCCTCATAGCTCTTTGGATACTTGTGACCAATTAGGAGTAAAGGTTTTGTGGGTACACCTCTGGTAAACCCTCCGGAGACAACACTCCGCCGCTAGGGCCACCTAGCGGTTTAACGGCCTGCTGCACGTGCTAAGTGTAGTCTTTTTATCTTTTCAAAAAATAAATTTTGCTCGAGGA
>NW_020633770.1:0-355 GCF_003573695.1 Papaver somniferum
TTCCCGCATTAACCAACATCTTTGATGGAACAACTTGTGCAATTCAACACATTAAATCCTATGTGAGATGCATGTTACAGTGGGAAAATCATGATGATGTATTGTGCAAGTATTTTGCATCCAGTCTAACAGGAGAGGCGTTAAAATGGTTCGAAGGTCTACCAAAAAATACAATAACATCTTTCAACCATTTGTAGACCACATTCTTGGGGGCATATATAAGTAATAATTCTTCGCGACCTGGTATTGAAGATGTGTTTGGATTAAAACAAAAGATTGGCGAAAGTCTGAAGCATCTGACCAAAAGGTGGAGGACTATGTGTAGTGAGATGGCTGGCCGTGTGGATGAGAGATA
>NW_020633770.1:366-1000 GCF_003573695.1 Papaver somniferum
GCATCTGACCAAAAGGTGGAGGACTATGTGTAGTGAGATGGCTGGCCGTGTGGATGAGAGATATCTTATCTTGTCATTTATCAATGCTATGTTCGCAACCAATCTATTATATGTCCAAATTTTCAGAGTCAAGAACACCATCACAATGACCGAACTGCGAGAACTTCAGGAAGAGTACATTGCTCTAGAGGAAAGACAAAATGAAATTGAATCATACCCAGTTGCGAACACCAATTCACAAGCAGCGAATGCAAGCTTATTACCTAAACTAATAAACACAGTGGCGAGCACTTCGCAAGTACAACAAGAAAAGGTTACGGGCAACAACCAACAGAAACTGGTGGCTATGGGAAGCCAAGATCAAGAGGAGTATGAAAGAGAAAGAAATTTCTACAATCGTGGTGGAAATAATAAGATTCAAATACTTGATCAACCGCAAGAAACTTATGGAGGTCAAAGACAAAATTATAATAGAGGACAGGGAGGTCACAAGGTAGTATGGGAAGAAATCAAGATGCCACCTCTGAATGCAAGTGTGGAGAAAATATGGGAAGCTATAATTTTGATGGAGAATATACCAACACCATGGAACATGGGAACAAAACCACCTCAAATCCGCGGAAGTCATGAGTTC
>NW_020633771.1:0-369 GCF_003573695.1 Papaver somniferum
AGTTCATATTATATAACCAATTATGGATATAAGCACTGTGTGGCAATACATATATGTATAAGTTCTTTTTTCCTTGATCCGAAGTTTGCGAACTTTGTTGATCAAGAGAACCGGAACAAGAGCTGTGAACTCAGTCCGCGAACTGGCGGAAGTTCTCGACCCGAGAAAATCTGCTGGAGTTTGAGAACTCCTTCCGGGAACTTAAGTCCGCGAACTAAGTCTGCGAACTTAAGTTGGTTATATCTAAAGACGATTGTTTGTGAACTTATATTTATATTAACTAAGGAATGCAAAATGCAAACCGTGGCTATAAAGTTCATGAACCGATTCGAGTGAATCAAATCGTTTTTGCTTCGATTGTGTCTTGTG
>NW_020633771.1:380-1000 GCF_003573695.1 Papaver somniferum
GTTATGTACAGAGGTGTACAATAACAAGATTGGATCGAGACTTACGCTGATAAAAAAATTTGTTGATATAGGAACCCTAACAATAAATCAAAAATTGTCTCATTCCTGAGAGAACAATCACTGCCTCATTCCTGAGAGAGCAACTCTTTTCTTAACTTTCTTTTTCGTTCCTAACCCTAACTATTATAGAATTGAGCTTATAAAGCTCAACCTCACTCCATAGATCCTACGACTAATAATGCCCCAGATGCTTACATCCTACCCCCTCATTACAACTGAATTAACGACTAATTACATGATTAAGTTAACTAAACTATCACTAATCACTAATAAAAGCAAGCAGCTAACGGCAGACACTGGACTGGCTACGGGGTACCATCCTCCCAAAATCCCGTTACATGACAATACCTACCCCTTTTAAACATCCTTGTCCTCAAGGATGAAGAATGCAGTCCAAGTTGTCTTGTAACCTGTCAGGTGCAGATGGCCATGCTATAATAGCAGTTCCTCTTACCAAAATTTGATCTTGAGATTGAAGTGTTTTTCTTCTTCACAACAGCACAAACTTTCCCAGTAAAAAGCTTATTTGACATTTTAGAAATAACTTGAGTTTGTAGGCC
>NW_020633772.1:0-309 GCF_003573695.1 Papaver somniferum
TTGGAGCTGAAACAGGCGGTCCTCCAAATGACGAAGGACGTCTTCTTCGAGAAGAGCAAACCACTGTTGAATGGATTCCTTTGGATGCACTTCTGTCTTCTGAAATTCTTCTGTTTTTTTTTCCGAAAGGCAAATGAAATACCTGGCTTATGGTTTTGATTTTCTGGATTTCTGGGTTGATAGATAAGTGTTACCTATGAGGGTTTTGGGTTATTATTCGGGATGAACCGTTTTAGGATATGGAAGATATGAAAACATGCATATATGGTTTTTTTTTTTTTTTTTTTTTTTTTTTTTTTTTTTTTTTTT
>NW_020633772.1:332-1000 GCF_003573695.1 Papaver somniferum
TTTTTTTTTTTTTTTTTTTTTTTTTTTTTTTTTTTTTTTTTAAGGATGATGCCGCTTTTTGGTTATGATTGTAGGTGATAAGAACATCCCAGGGAAGATATGGAACCGTGAACATTGCGTGTTGGTAGATGACATGGAATGGAACATAACATGGCTATTGGTTTTATCATTCCCGTGAAAACTTGAAATTGTAAACCATATATTCTGTCTAGGCAAGACTTACTCGGTTTCCCGGATCTCCTGATGAAAAAGGGATCCTCGTGTGTAAGATCGAGTTTTTCGGAAAGCACCACCGCGATTGTGGAAAGTCCCCAGTCGTTTTGAGTTACTTGATGACTGGATCGTTTGCTTTCGATTTCTGTGAAGTCCCCAGCCGTCTCTTGCGGTTCGCGACTGGTAAGCAGGTTGTCTGGTAGTCGAGTTGTGGATCCCTGAACAGATCCTTGCTTCTGCCGTCCTGATGTTTGGAACGAAGTATGAGATCGATTTTTGAAATCTAATATTGTAACCGAAAGATCAATCTCCTACTGTGGTCGCCAATTGTTTATGATTGAAAATCGTTTCTGCTGATTTTGGTAATTTCAGTGGGTGAATGAGAAATAGATCTAAACCCTAAACAAATGTACTGCACGGGAGTACTTTAGATTCGAGAGATCAATCTATACAAA
>NW_020633773.1:0-505 GCF_003573695.1 Papaver somniferum
CATCCTTTCCATCTGTCGACATAATGCTTTGAGAACAATTCTGAACAACTGGATTTGTATGATGAGATCACTTAACTCAACAAGCAGTCTTATAAAGGATGTCAAAAGGAAAAAAGAATGTAGGGTTCGAAACCTATTAAAATATTCGTATACGCCCAACTCTAAAACCCTATAAAGAGTAGAATTATCGATAATAACCTTTTCTTTTATTTGATAGACAGAAAATAACAAAACTACGAAAAGAAGGAAAAACTTTTCTGAAGCCTGGATCATCTCTCAATCTTGTCTCTTTTCGACCAGGCACATGAGACAAGATTTTCCCAACAACACAAGCAAGTTGTATTGCGATGAACAACGATTTGTCCATCTTTTTCCTCATGGGAGGAATCCTCTGATCTCTGTCTATCAAAACGATTTGACCATATTTTATTTTCAAATGATCTTCCTCTATCCCTGGAAACCAACTTCTTAGACGAAGATAAGATCCTACATACCTCGGTGGTCT
>NW_020633773.1:516-1000 GCF_003573695.1 Papaver somniferum
TATCCTTGGAAACCAACTTCTTAGACGAAGATAAGATCCTACATACCTCGGCGGTCTTCTGAGCAAGTTTCAGCTTCCTTGCTAATCGATCTGCTCTTCGTTGAAGTTTGCTGGCGTGCCTTATTTGGTGCTTGTATTTGTAACACCTTGATAGTTCGTGTCCCTTCATCGAACAAAACGAGCACGTCAATCTTGGATAGTATTCAGGCATCTGAGATGTGCAAGCAGCTAGACATACAGTTGATCCTGAAACATCACTGATAGTGTTTCCAGTTACCGGATTCAGTGAATCTTTGATGAGTGCTAAAAAGTGCATATTTCTATATATTTTTCTTGGCATTTAACTCATCTTTTGTGCACTAATTCTACATTTTATCCCATATTCTGTATTTTCATTGTTTTCAAGAATAAATATTTTTATTAATTAATTTTGTATTTTTAGGTACCAAATAAAGACTAGATGAGTTGCGGAGCCAAAAGAGCA
>NW_020633774.1:0-142 GCF_003573695.1 Papaver somniferum
AGTAAGCAAGGGATCAGTCCACAGGGAGTGGGAGCATACGAGAAATTTTCCTAAGCTAGCAATGGAGACAAGGCACTATGGCAGTGAGCAAGGCAAAGTAATATGGCAATTGCAAAGAACCAAAACAGTTAACAAAGCAAAG
>NW_020633774.1:153-370 GCF_003573695.1 Papaver somniferum
GGCAAAGTAATATGGCAATTGCAAAGGACCAAAACAGTTAACAAAGCAAAGATGACAAAACATCATGGAACCAAGGCTGTGAGCCAAGGGCAGGGCTGAGTTTGTGCACTGATTTCAATGCACAACAGGCTTCAAAATACAAGAAATAAACAGCAAGATAGCTAAGAAATTTAGCTGAGCAGGGAGCAAAATAAGACTGAAATTGTAAGTGACTGAA
>NW_020633774.1:570-1000 GCF_003573695.1 Papaver somniferum
ATTTATTCTTGAAAACAATGAAAATACAGAATATGGGATAAAATGTAGAATTAATGCACAAAAGATGAGTTAAATGCCAACAAAAAGGGATAAATATATGCAATATTTGGCACTCATCAATCAGATCATACAACTACAATAAAAGTAGTATCGGTCTGGCTTCACAATCCCAATGAAGTCTTTAAGTCGTTAACCTGGTTTTAGAGAAGAAAACCAAAGGTTAAACGAGAATCGACTCTAGCGAGCGCACTAGTATCATACAGACGTGTGGGGATTAGTTTTTCTCAAAGCTAGATGTCTCCTTTATATAGCCTTCAAATCAGGGTTTTTCCTTAGTTACAAAGCAATCCATATTCACCGTTAGATGAAAACCTGATTTAGATTCAAGTTAATATTTCTCAACCGTTAGATTGAAAACTTAGCTTGTCAC
>NW_020633775.1:0-697 GCF_003573695.1 Papaver somniferum
TATATAAGAACTACCCTTGAAAGCGCTCTGGAACTAGAAAACGACTTTTAAGAGCTGATAAACCTTAAAATCTTGTTTGAAAACTGAGGACCATGTGACTTACTGACATCGTTGGACCTTTTCCCATCCAAATACCATCCTCTTGAATTGTTTAAGAAACTTAAAGTGCTATAACGCTCAACATTTGGCATAATTACTATTGAAATCGGTAAAACTGGATTTTTGATAGCATATTATGGAATTTGCCAAAAATCTAAACACCATTTTCCATCAAAATAGATCCCTCCTTAGTTTTTTTACTAATACCGGGACATTGGCTTCAAACAGGATATTTTCCTGGTATATAGGGTTTTTTTTATAAGTCAAAAATTGTATTAATAGGTAACAAAATTTACAAGACAAGTTTACAAGAAAAGAGGCTTAAAACCCCAAAAACTTATAAACCATGTATATAGGAACTACCCTTGAAAGCGCTCTGGAACTAGAAAACGACGTTTAAGAGCTGATAAACCTTAAAATCTTTGTTGAAAGCTGAGGACCATGTGATGTACTACATCGTAGGCCCTTTTCCCATCAAAATACAATCCTCTTGAGTTGTTTAAGAAACTCAAAGTGCTGTAACGCTCAACATTTGGCATAATTACTATTGAAATTGGTAAAACTGGCTTTTTAATAGCATATTATGGAATTTGCATAA
>NW_020633776.1:0-571 GCF_003573695.1 Papaver somniferum
CCCATTTTGCGGATGATTCTAGTTATCAAGACACACATTTGAAGCTCAATCATGCGAACCCAGTCGTCTTGACAGAAACCTTAGATGAGGACGTACTCCTTCTGTTCATTTTTCTAATCCAGTGCAGTTGTCTCATGCTTGTGTTAGCTCTGTTTGGTTATATGGACCCACAATTGTTTCGACTGTTGGTATCCGACTTTGGAAGGTGACAATTCTTTTAGAGGTACTTGATGTCTATATAATGACTATAAATTTAGCATTTACTGGGAGGCTCCCGCAATCATGTGATTCGGTAATATACTTCCTTATTTCTTTCCCTCCAGTGGTATCAATTTCTCCTTGTTCATGCTTTTAATTTCATCTTTAGAACATTGAGGACAATGTTAAATTTAAGTTTGGGGGTGGGGAAGAAACTTTTTGTTAGCTTAAACTCCAGAGCCTAGAAAATTTATGCTTATTAAGGAGGGCACTAACCAATCTAAGTAGATGGAAGCATTTTGGTTTTAGGAGTTGAGGAATCAACCTGACTAGATGGAAACATCTATAGAGTCTATTCATAAAAGCACAGAGC
>NW_020633776.1:582-1000 GCF_003573695.1 Papaver somniferum
TGAGGAACCAATCTGACTAGATGGAAACATCTATAGAGTCTATTCATAAAAGCACAGAGCTCAGGTGTTACAAATAACATGATAGTTTCGCCATATCTTGTCGAGTCCTTTTCACTTTCTATTTTTACTTTTCGTTTTCAAGTGATTCGGTGGGGCACACGATTCAAGTTGTTACCATTGCTATGGTGAAATAGAGTGACTGAGTACCTTTTACAAAAAAAATAAAAATAAAAATAAAATTATTATTATTATTATTATTTTAGACCAGACCGATAGACCAATCGGAATAAATACTAACACTTGGATAGCAATATGTGTGTGTTCTCCATGTCTCCGTCGCCTAAACAAGCGTGGAATGCAGGATCCACGGGAATTACCATGTAATCTGCTGATAAGAAGCATGCACTTGGATCCACAA
>NW_020633777.1:0-473 GCF_003573695.1 Papaver somniferum
GAACCATCCTTGAAGAAATACAAGAAGCTCGTTGAAGAATTGTCAGCAAAAATCCCAAAAATAAAATGGAGGCACATTTCAAGGAAGGATAACAGACTCGCAGACGCTTTTGCTTTCATCTCAAGCATGATGACAGATCCAACTACGATATGCATAAAAATACAGACACTTCTGTCACCATCAATCAATAAAGAAGAAGAAGAAATGGACGTGATGATAATAGATGGTGGAGAAGAAGAACAAACGAACAATATCACAGATTGGAGAACAGAACTTCATGCATATTTGGCGAAAGGAGAAACACCAAGAAATAGATTGGAAGCACACAAGTTAAAAAGCCGCGCAACAAATTATGAATTAAGAGATGGGATGATGTACCGAAAATCCTTTAATGGACCATCACTCAGATGTTTGACACGAGAACAAGGAGAAAAGTTGCTAAAAATGTTACATAGTGGGGACGCTGGCAATCA
>NW_020633777.1:484-1000 GCF_003573695.1 Papaver somniferum
ACACGAGAAGAAGGAGAAAAGGTGCTAAAAATGTTACATAGTGGGGATGCTGGCAATCATAGCGGGGGAAGATCTTTGGCACATAGAGCAAAAATGCAAGGCTATTACTGGCCATACATGCACGAAGATGCAAAACAAATATCAAGACGTTGCGAAGATTGTCAGCGGCATGGAAAGAAAATACATGCACCTGGAGCACCCTTATCATCTTCAACCAGTGTGTGGCCTTTTGGAAAGTGGGGCTTAGATATTATGGGGCCATTTTTACCAGGATCTGGACAAAGAAGATACTTAATAGTCACAACATATTATTTCACAAAATGGACAGAAGTGAAGGCAGTACAGCATATTCGCGACAAAGATATCTTTACATTCATATTCAAAAATATCATTTGCAGATTCGGAATTCCTGCGCAGTTAGTATCTGATAGTGGGAAACAGTTTGAAGGACAGAACATATAAATGTTACTTAATGCATTTAAGATAAAATGTGGAAAGTATACTCCTTTGTATCCA
>NW_020633778.1:0-674 GCF_003573695.1 Papaver somniferum
TTATCGCCAACCTCTTCTTCATTTCGATTCTGATCTTCACCAACAATAATTCCTTTGAAAGGGACTTCTTTTTCGCTTCCACCTTGATTATCGCCAGCAATTACTTCTTTAGAAGAGATTTCTTTTTCGTTTTCATCTTGATTAGCACCAGCAGTTGCTTCCTTAGAAGGGATCTCTTCTCCATCTTCCAGAAGACTATTCTCTCCACCACTTTCATAATCATAATCACTGTCAGCAGGACGAGGAATTTCATCATCATCTACTTCCAAAGGTTCGATTGATGTAGGAGGAAGAGATTTGGACAATAAAATATCATTCACAAGAACTTCAGCCCGGAGATGAACTTGACGAAGAAGTGCTCTCTGATGATTCCTATCTTGAATATCCTTAAAGTAAGCAAGATAATCAAGTCTTCTTTCTGCTCGGTCGCGAGAACCAGTAAGGACAGAGACGAGTAGTGCATTTTCTTTGCGAATTTTGGCATATTTAGCCTCCAAAACAGAAATGGAGGAATGAAGATTTTTCTCAGACTCTGCGAAAAGTAGAATACAAAATTTCAGTAAGATGAAGAACTCAAAAATATATGACAAAGAAAAGATAGTTAAGGCAGTCAAACTATTATGACTACCTTCCTTTTGCGAAATAAGGTGTTGAATAAAGGTCAGAAAACTATT
>NW_020633778.1:763-1000 GCF_003573695.1 Papaver somniferum
TCATCAAATTTATCTCCAACTAAACCTTTAAGTCGAGACTGAAGATTTTTCTCTTTAGAAATAAGAAAGGCATTTTTCTTCGCAAGAGAAGAATAAGATTTTTCTAATTTGGAATATTGTTCTTTAAGTTGATTCGCCTTTACACTTAAAGCTATTCTACCTTGAATGAGTGTATCTCTTTCAG
The DNA here is from genome assembly GCF_003573695.1 of Papaver somniferum. Taxonomy (NCBI): domain Eukaryota; kingdom Viridiplantae; phylum Streptophyta; class Magnoliopsida; order Ranunculales; family Papaveraceae; genus Papaver; species Papaver somniferum. Next base: position 948 of record NW_020633778.1, read on the forward strand.
CGATAGATGACTCTGTTACTTCGTCAAGTTCATTTCTCAAAGAGCGAAGAGAT
>NW_020633779.1:0-169 GCF_003573695.1 Papaver somniferum
TATACTTATTTGGTTATTTTATGTATTTGTAGGTGTTTTTGGAAAATAATCTCTTGCGGCGAATTTGGCTAAAAATGTGGCATTTGGACCTCCGTTGATAACGTACCGGAAGCGCCTCAGAAGTGTACCGGAAGTATCCCAGAAATACCCCGGAGGAACCCCGAAAAAA
>NW_020633779.1:369-677 GCF_003573695.1 Papaver somniferum
CAGATAAATCCAGTTGTCTTGCGAGAAACTTTAGATCAGGTTGTGCTCTATCTGCTCATTTTTCTGATCTTGAGCATTTGTCTCCTATTTGTGGCAGTTCTATTTGGTCTTATGGACCCATAATTATTTCGACTATTGGTATACGAATTTGGAAGGTGAAAATTCTTTTTGAGGTATTTGATGTCTGGCTAATGACTATAAATTTAGCATTTACTGGGAGGCTCCCACGTTCATGTGATACGGTAATATCCTTCCTTATTTCTTTTCCCTCCAGTGGTAATAGTTTCTCCTTGTTCATGCTTTTATTT
>NW_020633779.1:877-1000 GCF_003573695.1 Papaver somniferum
AAACTTTGAATTATTTTATTTAGTTGCCTGTTTAATTTAAATCTATAAAAATTGTTTTCTTCACAAGTCTGAAAAGACCCAGTTTTTACCACTACTACAATCACTTTTGATAAACCATCAGCA
>NW_020633780.1:0-611 GCF_003573695.1 Papaver somniferum
GCCAGTTCTCATGCACGTTTTCCCGCCAAAATTCAGTTTTTGAAATGAAGAAGATGGTGTCCCCCTATCCAAACTGGGGGTGCGAATAGCAATTGGGGTGGAAATAGTAATTTTGGGGTGGAAATAGTAATTTTTCTGGATTCCTCCGGCACATTTCTGGGACGCTTCCGGTGCATTTCGAGGGTGCCTTTAGTACTCTATCCTCGGGTGTAAAACACCACTTTTTGAGCCAATATCGCCGCAAGGGCTTATTTCTCTAAAAATTCCTACAAAGACATAAAAGAACACAATAAATACAAAATTGAGCACTAACAATACATACAATAGAGACATATTAGACACATAAATGCGTCTATCAACACCCCCAAACTTATTATTTGCTAGTCCTCGAGCAAAATTTATTCTTGAAAAAAGACCGAGTTAATCTCGGGTGGGTTTATCAGAGGTGTACCCACAAAAACCAATACTCCAGACCCTAGCTATCTACGCAGAACCTTGGAAAGCACTAAAGAACCTCATTGGTTGGCATACAATTATTGACTCTAAGAGGAAGAACCCTGATGCGAAATTCCAATTGCTGTACACGAGTTTGCACTCAAGCATACTAAAAT
>NW_020633780.1:658-1000 GCF_003573695.1 Papaver somniferum
ACTCAAGCATACTAAAATTCATATAAGTGACAGAGCTCTACTAAGATAGTTTCACGATGGACATCATACTCGGAGTCAGACTAATCACATGAAAAGATTAAGAAGATGGAAAGAAAAATGTAGATTGTTGAAAAGCGAACGGTGTTTCCCATATCTGTCTGAAGGCCTCTGCCAAGATGAACCTAACCTAAATGACTGAGATACGGTCTGACTAATATTAACACACTGGTATATACAAGGGAACCAGTGGTCAATAACTTAAATCTAGATCAACAAACTGCCAAATACAAGGGAACCAGCAGTTGACTACACATAACAATAACCATTTTTTTTTAACGGCAT
>NW_020633781.1:0-697 GCF_003573695.1 Papaver somniferum
GCTATTTAAGAGCCCAAATTTCAAATTGTTACCTGGGCTTGTTTCTGAACTGTGGGCCTGAACCAAAGTTCGAGTGGGCCAAAATTTCAAAAACCAACAGTGAGCTTTACTCACCAGCAGTGGGCCTGTTTTTCAAAAACGTAGCTGGGCTTCGCAAAACCCAAACAGTTGGACCTCTTCTTTTTCAAAACCTTTTGCTGGGCTCAATTCAAACTGATTTTTTAGGCTTCACACTCAGCTAGGCTTCATTTTGAACAGCATTTGTGGGCTGTTTTCAAATTTCCTAGTGGGCTGTGCATTCTCCCGCCACTGTGGGATTGCTCCCGATTTTAAAACCAAATGTCTCCCGACAAAACCAAATTTTTCCCAAAAAGTCCAATCCCATTAAAAACCAAATTTTCTTGTATAAAATCTAGTAGATAGTTTCTTAGTTAAATCTTTTGTTTCTTTTGTATATATAGTGCTAATCCAATATGATCTCGGCTAAAAAAATGTTGGATTTTTGCCTTGAATAACGGAGTTCTAATCTTGCTTTCGCCGAAATCGGGTATTGTCTTTCCTTTTTCTCTACTTAGCATAATCCTCTCCATATGTTGTATTATAATTCTTTACATCTTTTGAAACATTGAGGACAATGTTTAGTTTAGGTTTGGGGGTATAGAGTAGATACCACGATAATATGCCATAATTGAAAACA
>NW_020633782.1:0-347 GCF_003573695.1 Papaver somniferum
CATACTCCATCAAAATAGATCACAATCACTCAAATAAAAATCATATTCAATAATAGTTCAAGGCAAATAATCATATAATTATTGCAAATAAAAAGATAAAATAGAATATACCCCAAAATCTTGGTTTATCTCCACAGCAAGTTTCGGAGTTTTTTTCCTGCCAAACTCTCTTCACGCGTATTTGACCTCTCCCAATACTTCCAAACTCTTTATTAGATAACTACGAATGTTGGGGAAGCTTTTCTAGCCTTTAATCTCCCTGAATTGTCGAAAAAATATTCCAACAGCAACCCGTGACCACAACACCTCTGTTTCCTTCTCCCGGTCGATCTAACCCAATTCATTCG
>NW_020633782.1:358-1000 GCF_003573695.1 Papaver somniferum
ATGACCACAACACCTCTGTTTCCTTCTCCCGGTCGATCTAACCCAATTCATTTGATCCAATCACATATACCAACCCTGTTATGCTCCAGGAAGTCCAGACCAACAAAAATCAGCCATTGAATCTCGTTATTTCACGTCCAACTAATGCTCCAAAATTCACACAGGTAATAACAGAGTTTCCCGCCAAAATTGTTTTTGAACGATGAGGAAAAGGGGGCGCCCCCTATCCAGAGTAGGTGTGCCTTTAGCAACTGCCTTAAGGGGAGTCCCTGGGGGTTCCCCTTATCCAAACCGGAGGTCCGAATAGAAAGTGTCCTCCGGGTGCTTTCCGACAACTTTTCGAGCCAATTTTTTCCAAAAATGTTTATTGGCCAAAAATACCTACAAATAAATAAAACACCATAATAAGTACAAAAATGAGCCCTAACAATATATAGAATCGAGACAAATCGGACACAAAAATGTGTCTATCAAATACCCCCAAACCTATTATTTGCTAGTCCTCGAGCAAAAATAAAATAGAAATAAAATCCTAACTCACTGGCGCAGGCATCGTCGATTGCATTTAGCGTATGCAATAAGCCTTTAAACCCCTAGGTGTCCCTAGTGGCGGAGTGTTGTCTCCGGAGGGCTTACTAGAGG
>NW_020633783.1:0-250 GCF_003573695.1 Papaver somniferum
TTTATTGGCCAAAAATACCTACAAATAAATAAAACACCATAATAAGTACAAAAATGAGCCCTAACAATATATAGAATCGAGACATATCGGACACAAAAATGTGTCTATCAAATACCCCCAAACCTATTTTTTGCTAGTCCTCGAGCAAAAATAAAATAGAAATAAAATCTTAACTCACTGTCGCAGGCATCGTCGATTGCATTTAGCGTATGCAATAAGCCTTTAAACCCCTAGGTGTCCCTAGTGGCGG
>NW_020633783.1:450-660 GCF_003573695.1 Papaver somniferum
AGGATCACTTTCCCCTTCCTTTTATCGACCAAATGCTAGAGCGATTAGCTGGACATAGTCATTATTGCTTCTTAGATGGCTACTCCGGTTATAATCAGATCGTTATTTCCCCAGAAGACCAGGAGAAAACCACTTTTACCTATCCCTTTGGTACCTTTGCGCATAGACGCATGCCTTTCGGGCTATGTAATGCCCTGCAACTTTTCAGCA
>NW_020633783.1:860-1000 GCF_003573695.1 Papaver somniferum
GTTTTTACCGTCGATTCATTAAGGATTTTAGCTTGATTTCTAGACCTCTTTGCAATTTGCTTGCAAAAGATGTTAAGTTTGTCTTTGATGATGCTTGTTTAGAGGCTTTTGAGAAGCTTAAAACTTTACTCACTACTGCC
>NW_020633784.1:0-327 GCF_003573695.1 Papaver somniferum
ATCTAAAGAGTCTATTCATAAAAGCACAGAGCTCAGGTGTTAGAAATAACATGATAGTTTCACCATATCTCGTTGAGTCCTTTTCACTTCTGTTTTTATTTTGTTTTGTTTTTAAACTATGTTTCTCTAAGTGATTAGGTGGGGCTCACGATTCAAGTTGTTACCAATGCTAGGGTGAATTAGAGTGATTTAGATACAAAAAAAAAGAAAAAAAGAAAAAGAGACCAGACCATCAGACCAACTGGAATAAATTCAATAAAGTCGACCACTGGAACCCTTGTATATGCCAGTTGTGTTGACCTAGAGTTAGGATTATCGACCACTGGT
>NW_020633784.1:527-890 GCF_003573695.1 Papaver somniferum
TTGTGGTGTTCTGAATGATTGAACTTACGTGACTAGCTAAAAAGGCTTTCTTATGGACGCTAAGTTTTCGCTTTTGCGTACACATATCCTTAAGGAACTTGGCATAAGCAGGAATTTGCCTTATTGCATCTAATAAGGGAAGGTTTACGGTAACTTGCTTAAAAACCTCCACTATGTCATTAAAGTTCGATTCCTTCTTTGTTGGTACTAATATCTGAGGAAATGGGGCTCTAGGCCTAAAATCAGACCTTTCAGGAACCGAATTCACATCATCAGAAACTTTATCAGTCTCTTCAGCTACTGGTTCTGAGAGGTGAGATCCTGAGGGGTGAACTATAGTATGTTCACTATCGGGCATGATTA
>NW_020633785.1:0-233 GCF_003573695.1 Papaver somniferum
CACGATTCAAGTTGTTACCTTTGCTAGGGTGAAATAGAGTGACTGAGTTACCTTTTCCAAAAAAAAAAAAAATTTTAGACCGGACCAGTTAGACCAATCGGAATAAGTATTGACACTTGGATAACAATATGCGTGTGTTCTCCCTGTTTCCATCGCCTAAGCAAGCGTGGAATGCAGGACCCGTGGGAACTATCGTGTAATCTGCTGACAAGAAGCATGCGCTTGGATCAAAA
>NW_020633785.1:433-819 GCF_003573695.1 Papaver somniferum
GATTGTGTGTTTGCCATGCATGGAGTGTTTTGGAGGCGTGGGGAAGGTTAACTAGAGCGTGCAGGATCAAAGTTTACGTGTGTAGAAGCCAAAAATGGAAATTATTGTTAAATATGGGCAGTGAGCAATGACGGGATTAATGGGATATTATACGGTGTTATGGTCGGATATTTTTGTTCTAAAACACTATAAATACAAGGCTAAAGAGTTGAGAAGAGTTGGAGAGTCTGGGGGGATAGTTTAGGAGTCGAAAAAAATCAAAAAGAAGAACACGCAGTGAAGAGTTTTCTGCTGGTGTAAACTGAAGAACGCGAAGAACAGACGCGTAGAAGCAGTCGTTTTACCCAAGCGTCTGCGACGCTCAAGTGAGGGACGTATTCAACCAG
>NW_020633785.1:830-1000 GCF_003573695.1 Papaver somniferum
TGAAACAGACGCGTAGAAGCAGTCGTTTTAACCAAGCATCTGCGATGCTCAAATGAGGGACGTATTCAACCAGGAAACGACACTTCCCTTTTGTCGCTGTTCTAACAGCTGTTTGTAACGTTTTTATGCGTTGCAAACAGTGTTGTAAACCATTTTTTCTCCATTTTCTC
>NW_020633786.1:0-776 GCF_003573695.1 Papaver somniferum
AACTAATCCAAATCCTAACAAATTTCATCTATCTTGAATCAAATGGAAAGACAAAGCCAACACAAAAAGAAAGAGTTCATAAAAATGTTGAATTTAATATAAGTTAACTCAAAAAAGCCTATAATCTTCGTTATAAGTCGGAAATTGATTTCTGAGACTAAATTGTAAACTAGATAAAGTCATCTCTAACTGAAAAAGTTTGAAAATTGTATTGTAATCACAAATAATATGTTCTAAGGCATTACGTCTGCTAAAAATTGCATTTCTATGTACGTTGATTCAAGAACATATGAAGGAAGTCAAATTTCACAATAGAAGAAGGATGAAAGAACATGCAGAACTAATCCAAATCCTAAAAAATTTCATCTATCTTGAATCAAATAGAAAGACAAATCCAACACAAAAAGAAAGAGTTCATAAAAATGTTGAATTTTATATAGGTTAACTCAAAAAAGTCTAAACATTTCGTTATAAGTCGGAAATTGATTTCTGAGACTAAATTGTAAACTAGATAAACTCATCTTTAATATAAAAAGTTTGAAAATGTATTGTAGTTACAATTAATAGTAAAAATCGCATTTCTATGTACGTCAATTCAAGAAAATATGAAGGAAGTCAAATTTCACAATAGAAGAAGGATGAAAGACCGTAAAGAACTAATCCAAATCCTAACAAATTTCATCTATCTTGAATCAAATAGAAAGACAAAGCCAACACAAAAAGAAAGAGTTCATAAAAATGTTGAATTTTATATACGTTAACTCAAAAAAGTCTAC
>NW_020633787.1:0-368 GCF_003573695.1 Papaver somniferum
CCTGGATTTTTCAACGGATAAAATTTTGGAAACAAAATCTCGCAGTTTTGGGGGTTCATCATGCACAAGGTCTAGCTCGAAATGAACTGTGCTAGGGACGGGCAAACATGCTAATTCCAACTGTGGTTCCTCAAATGTATTATACTTAGAAGCAAAATAGTCCAAGAGGACTTGGGAAGCACACAGTTCCAAACCTAGGTTGAGCAATCTCAGAAAAATTGGTTTGACAATATCGGTACAAACCAAATCTAGGTTGGATGGAAGGCCATCAGATTGTGACTCATGTAGGAGAATAGGTACGTCATTATCAATCAAATCAAAATCTCCTAAATCATCTACACATGTCACATCATGCTCACAATCATCAA
>NW_020633787.1:568-916 GCF_003573695.1 Papaver somniferum
CATTTTCCCCCAATTTCCCCCAAAACAGTTGAGGCTAGGGTTTGAGATTACTCACCCAATTTGACACAACAACTCCAGTTTGAAGTCGACCCATGCTTTGTATGGCTCTCCTGCTCCTTTCCATGCCTTTAATTTCTCATTCTCATCAACCTATTTCACCTACTTCACACCTAGGGCAGTGGCGTGAGAGGAGAAGAAATTGGTTGTTGATGGAGAAGTATAACTCGATAATGATGATGGGTTTAGCTGTGTAGGGGTGGTTAGGTGGTTAGGGAGTAGGTGGTGACAGAGGTGGAGAAGGTGGTGGTACGGTGGCGGACATGGTTTGCAGCAGGGTGATGGTTCTGC
>NW_020633788.1:0-143 GCF_003573695.1 Papaver somniferum
GAGCCTTGGGCTCAGTTGGCTGGGCCTTTAGATTAGCTAGGCTCTTGGCCTTTTACCCTAACAGTGGACTAAAGAAGAAGAGAAGTGACAAAGAGTGAAAAAGAGATGGTGCAACAAAGAGTGACAGACAAGAGTAACAGTGG
>NW_020633788.1:154-367 GCF_003573695.1 Papaver somniferum
AAACAAAGAGTGACGGACAAGAGTAACAGTGGAAACAAGTGAACAAGTGGAAACAAGTAAGAAAAAGAATGAACTAACAAAGTAACAGTGAACAACAAGTGATAAGAAAGGCACAAAACAGCAAACAACAATGGAGATAAACAGTGAAGCAAAGACAATAAAATGACAGTGTAATAAACCAAGGCCTAAGCCAAGGGCAGTGATGTGAAGAAA
>NW_020633788.1:567-729 GCF_003573695.1 Papaver somniferum
CCTAGCAGTAATTAGGGTTTTCTCAAACAAACCCTAAATGCACAGAAAAATTAGGGTTAGGGATTTTTCTTACCGAACCTGCGATTTGACGCTTCCCTCTTCAACCCATTCCTCTCCTCGTTCACCAGCTCCATTCCCATGCCTTCAATTGCTTTTCTAGCT
>NW_020633788.1:929-1297 GCF_003573695.1 Papaver somniferum
CACCCGATCTCTGTGGATCGACCCGTACTTGCACGAGCTACAACCGACGACCGTGCACTTGCGGTATTACTGTAGGCCCGTTTCTATTGCTTCACTTTTATACACATCTCCTGGCCTGCCAAGTTTTTGGCGCCGCTGCCGGGGATTGGTGCTGTGTTTTATCTGTGTTTTTTTTAGCTATTTTGTATTTCATTTCATAGCATTTGCATCTGCATCTGCGTCATTTCATTTGCTGTTGGACCTGCTGATTCTGAACCTGTTTTTCCTCTGCTGGGACGCCACTAAGGAAAAGAACCAAAACCCAACTGGGTTTTTGCAACAATATCAGAGCAGCTGGGCTGTGCTAAAAAGGTAAGCCTAAACCCATT
>NW_020633788.1:1497-1676 GCF_003573695.1 Papaver somniferum
TGAATATGAACCTAATTTAGAAAAACATGAATCGACTAATGACACCACCACTTTTAATGAGGACCAATATGCATGCTACCATGATGATGACTATGATGATTATGATGATATGTTAGAAGAACATGAAAATATTGTGGAACCTGTTGGTTCAATAACATATGGCTTCTCGCCCTCGACCT
>NW_020633788.1:1876-2000 GCF_003573695.1 Papaver somniferum
CTAGGTTTGGAACTGTGTGCTTCCCAAGTCCTCCTGGACTATTTTTCATCCAAATATAATACATTTGAGGAACCACAGTTGGAATTAGCATGTTTGCCCGTCCCTAGCACAGCTCATTTCGAGC
>NW_020633789.1:0-193 GCF_003573695.1 Papaver somniferum
GGGGTGTTTTGTAGTGTTTAGCTATTTTGGGTTCTAGTTGGCTATTGGGCTTTAGGTATCAAAGGGTTGTGGTACCAATGGGTTATGAATACCCTTTGGAACTGTTGGGCTTTGAATACCCTTTGAGTAAATTGGGCTTAATGGGTTTGTTGTAATGATGAAGTGCTTTAGGCCTTGGGCCTTTGAATGATTT
>NW_020633789.1:393-773 GCF_003573695.1 Papaver somniferum
TGGACAAAACAATTGATACTTTGACGAATAGCGATGGTCCTATGATGTGGAAAGAATTTTTTGAAAAATAGATCTGTGAGTTGGTCCCAAGTGTTGATTGATTGTGGTCTCACACCGTAAAACCATGTTTTGGCCCTTTCCTTTAAAGAAAATGTAAACAAACGCAATTTCAGAGAGTCTTCGGCCTTATGATCAGGATGCATAGTACAACAAATTTGTTCAAACTCTTTTACATGAGTATAGGGGTTCTCAGAATCGAGCCCTCGAAATATAGGAAGTATTTGTATCATGCTTGCATTTATTTCAAAAAGGGCATTGGTTTGAGGTAAGACAATACATGATGATGGAATTTTTATTGTGGGATACATGTATTCATGGAG
>NW_020633790.1:0-459 GCF_003573695.1 Papaver somniferum
GATAAACATGCAAAATAACAGAAGGGAGCAAGAATGGAAAAACAGTAGAAGATATGATATATCAAATTGTGCCATGAAGCATAAGAGTCATTCGGAAACTAACGAATGGTAATGTATGTTCCTAGATACACCTCCGCGACCACCACCCCACCGCCATTATAATTCTCAACAAAAATCAAGTCCAACTAACCCCACAGTTGCTAGTTTCTCAATGAACTTAGATGGTAATACATCTTAACCGGATATATGACTCATTTTTGAGTCATGAAGGATATATACAAGCGAAATGGCCATACAATAATAATTTAGGACTGATATCCATCAAATGACTGGCTGCTATCTGCTACAATAAGAAACAATTGGTTTTACTGAATAACATAGAACTGCAAAAAGTATATGAGCAGCCTAAAGTTAGGCATCTTAACCAAGACAACACCCACTTGTCTAGATTGAAACACA
>NW_020633790.1:470-1000 GCF_003573695.1 Papaver somniferum
TCAGATATCTATAGCCAAAGCCCGAACAACATCTAGAGATTAAAGATTATAAGCTTCAAGACTTGTGAAATTACGTGGACCCTCACCAACGGCCCTTTACTTTACGTAGACTCGACCAGGAATACATCAAGTAGGAGTAGCTCTTGGTAAAGACAACCCATGAAGTAAGATAAGGTTTCTTGTTTAGCAACGATTGAAATTTGACGTACGAAAATGCCCAAGTGAAATATGATTCCTCCATTTAAAATTTGACTGAGATACTATCAGTTCCTAAGACAACTAAATAAGTTTGTGAATAAACACAATTCTTATGTATTTTTATCGGCTTTAAATTGGAAGGCAGGAATTTTATATGAGATCCCAGAAAATGTAGTACCCAATCAAGTGGAGAATTCAAAACCTTTCTGAGCATACTAGTAATTACATTGTCTATTCATTCTAAGTAATAATCACCAAGAAACAAAAGAAAACATGAACAGTAACTGAAATCAAATAACGGGACAAACTAACTAAAGGAAGCATAATAATTC
>NW_020633791.1:0-367 GCF_003573695.1 Papaver somniferum
CACACGTAAGGTGTGGGGATTAGTTTTGTACAATACTATATGTCTCATTTATATAGTCTTTCAAATCAGGATTTGCAATTAAGTTACCTTGGTAACAAAGCAATCAATATCCACCGTTAGATGAAAACCTGATTTAGATTCAAGCTAATATTTCTTGACCGTTAGATCCAATACTTAGCTTGTTACACACACTTGACAATGTTTATAGGTTTGTTAACTGTACCCAAATGTATGCACTTGTTAGTTCAACAATATTTAACCAAATGGTTAGCCATATGAGCATTTCATATCAACCATGTTCTTATTTACCATAACTAGTTCAAATGACTTCAAGATTAACTGGTTGGAGAGTTATTCAATTGCAAGG
>NW_020633791.1:378-1000 GCF_003573695.1 Papaver somniferum
GTTCTTCTTCACCATAACTAGTTCAAATGATTTCAAATGAACTAGTTAGAGAGTTATTCAATTGCAAGGAAATATCATGTACTACACAAGACACAATTGAAGCAAAGATGATTTGATTCACTTGAATCGGTTCATGAACTTTTATAGCCACGGTTTGCAAACTGCATTCCTTATTCGTTTTAAGTTTAAGTTCAGAAATCATATTCAGATACATAACATTCTCAAGTTCGTAAACTAAGTTCGCGGACTTATGTTGTCGGGCAGAGTTTACAAACTCCAGCAGAAATTCTCGGGAATGAGAACTTCGCCGATTCGCGGAATGGGTTCACGGACTGGGTTCTCGGACATAACTTCACGCAAGTAGTTTGTCAACTCCAACGGAAACTCTAGGATTTGAGAACTTCGGAAGTTCGCGGACTTGGCTCACGCCATTCTTCCGGTTCTCTTGATCAACAAAGTTCGCAAACTTTGGTTCAAGGAATGGGATTTATACATAATGTGGTTCCACAACAATGCTTATGTCCACCATTGGTTATGTAATATAAAATCTCATTTCAATCATTAAAACAGTCTTAGAGGGCCTTATATAGTTGTTACACCATTTCTCGTCAAAGCAATTTTA
>NW_020633792.1:0-314 GCF_003573695.1 Papaver somniferum
AATTTTCAAACTAATGCTCAGAACCTTGCTAAGTTAGAACTTCAAGTCGGACAAATAGCTAAGACCTTAAGTGAGAGAGATAATGGTAGGTCCCTAGTCAGACTAATCCCAATCCTAGAGGAGTTCATGAAGTAGGTACAAAACCATCGAATCAATTGAATGCTATTAGAACCTTTAGGAGTGGTACAATAGTAGACAATCAGGTAACCATGCCCGATAGTGAACATACTGTAGTCCACCCCTCAGGACCACTAGCTAAGGAAACTGATAAAATTTCTGATGATGCCAACTCAGTTCCTGAGAGGTCTGATTCT
>NW_020633792.1:418-1000 GCF_003573695.1 Papaver somniferum
CCCCATTTTCTCAGCTATTAGTACCAACAAAGAAGGAATCGAACTTTAATGACATAGTGAAGGTTTTTAAGCAAGTTACCATAAACCTTCCTTTATTAGATGCAATTAGGCAAATTCCTGCTTATGCCAAGTTCCTTAAGGATATGTGTACGCGAAAGCGAAAACTTAGCGTCCATAAGAAAGCCTTTTTAGCTAGTCACGTAAGTTCAATCATTCAGAACACCACAACTCCAAAGTACAAAGACCCAGGTTCTCCTACCATTGCTTGCACAATAGGTAACTTCCGGGTAGAAAAATCTTTACTTGACTTAGGAGCCAGTGTGAACTTACTGCCATTCCATGTATACTACAACTGGGACTTGGTGAAATGAAACCTACTCAGATGACACTGCAATTAGCTGATAGGTATGTTAAAATCCCTCGAGGTGTTATCGAGGATGTTCTTATTGAGGTCGACAAGTTTATTTGTCCAATGGATTTCGTGGTCTTAGATACCCAACCTGTCCCTGACCCAGAGAACGAAATACCTGTGATTTTAGGTCGCCCATTTTTAGCTACGTCTAATGCGATCATTAACTGTCG
>NW_020633793.1:0-592 GCF_003573695.1 Papaver somniferum
GCATTCGGCGGTCCACTCGAATTTGCTTTTTTTTTTGAGAATGTTGAAGAAATGTTTGCATTTTTCTGATGACCTGGCGATGAATCTTCCCAGAACCGCTAGGGATCCGTTGAGCTTTTGGACTTCTTTCAGGTTCTTCGGGGATGACATTTCCACGATGGATTGGATCTTTGCGGGGTCCACTTTGATTCCCCTCTTCGTTACCAGATACCCGAGGAATATCCCTGAGGTGACGCCGAATGTGAATTTTTCTGGGTTTACCTTCATGTTGTGTTTCCTCATCGCTTCGAATATATCCCTAAAGTCTTCGTGGTGGTCCTTGCGCACCCTTCAACAGCTTCTACCAGCTGATCGATGCTTGGGAGGGGGTAACTATCCTTCGGACAAGCCTTATTGAGGTTGGTGAAGTCGATGCATATTCTTACTCCTCCATTCTTCTTCGGTACAATGACCATGTTCGAGATCCGTGTGGGGTATTTCACTTCCTTGATGAGACCTGCTTCTAACAGTTTGCGGAGCTCTTTCTCAATTGCCTGGTGATACTACGACACTAATTTTCGTACTTTCTGCCTGAAGGGGGGGGGGGGGGGGG
>NW_020633793.1:673-1000 GCF_003573695.1 Papaver somniferum
GGGGGGGGGGGGGGGGGCGTGCCTGGATATATATGGAGTTCGTGCTGAATTATCTTCGGATCAATTCCTGTCATGTCTCCTAATTTCCACGCAAATATGTTTGTGTATTCCATGAGTAGCTTGATTAGAGCCACCTCTCTTTCTTTGTCCATTAAAGTCCATATTTCCGCTATTTGTCTACGACTTGTAATGTAAAGGGTTAAGATAAATTACCCAAATCCATTACTAAAAAGATCCTTGAAATTTAGTATAACTTAACCCCCATAGTTTCTGAGATGTTAATGTTGATTGAAAGGGTTGAAAGCAACAAGTTGCTGGAGATACAAA
>NW_020633794.1:0-490 GCF_003573695.1 Papaver somniferum
AACAATACGGTATTACCTATAAAGTAGCAACCCCATATGACCCTCAGATTAGTGGTCAGGTGGAGGTTTCCAATAGGGAAATTAAACGTATTCTAGAGAAAACAGTTAATCCAAACAGGAAAGACTGGTCGTCGAGGCTAACTGATGCCTTATGGGCTTACTGTACTGCGTTTAAGACACCCATTGGAATGTCACCTTATCGTTTAGTGTTTGGCAAGGCATGTCACCTGCCTTTTGAGTTAGAGCATCGAGCCTATTGGGCTATTAAGAACTTAAACTTTTCACTTGACAAGGCAGGAGCTCAAATAAAGCTCCAGATCAATAAGTTGGACGAGATTCGTAGAGATGCATACGATAGTACTAAGGAGTATAAGAACAAAATGAAACTTGTGCAAGATAGGAATATTTTACGAAAGTCATTTTCTCCAGGTCAAAAAGTTCTTCTGTATGACACTCGTTTGCATCTATCCCCCGGGAAGTTGTGCTCTCG
>NW_020633794.1:552-1000 GCF_003573695.1 Papaver somniferum
AGTTGCGCTCTCGATGGACCGGTCCTTTTGTGGTCCGTACTGTTTTTCCTCATGGCGCTGTTGAGATTGAGACACCAGATGGTAGTAGTTCTTCGAAGGTTAACGGTCAGCGATTGAAGCCCTTTTTAGAGCCTGTTCCTACAGGTGATGTTGAGGAGGTCCCTCTGGAGGAACCTATTTACCTTGATTGACCATCGAGGCGATTTTGTATGTTGTATAATATTTTTGTAGGTTTTTGGTTACACTTCACCCAGGTACTATCTTTCCGACTTCTCTCTTTACTATTTCCTCATGTTACTTATATTTTTGGTACTGTTCTTTGATTAGAAACATTGAGGACAATGTTAGATTTAAGTTTGGGGGTGGGGTAGAACTTTTTGTTACCTTTTCGTTGCAATAAATAAACTCCAGAGCCTAGAAATTTATCCCTATTAAGGATGGCACTAAC
>NW_020633795.1:0-335 GCF_003573695.1 Papaver somniferum
CCTCAAGTAAAACAAAACTAAGGAAATCCTAACTATACCACTGTCGCTGGTCTCTCGAATGCATTTAGCGTATGCACTAAGCCTTTTAAACCACTAAGTGTCCCTAGTGGACGAGTTGAAGTCTCGTGAAGGTTTACCAGAGGTGTGCCTACAAAACCTAAGGACAAAAGATAAGCTCAGATTCCATCAAACGTGACATGTGTAAAACATTTAAGCTCACAGCAAAATGGAGATGTCAATCTAGTTATCGAAGGCACAATCCTAGCACTGATAACAAATAAAGACATGTGATAAGAGTGTAAAGTGTATCTACACATGTGTAAAGAAAGATCTGA
>NW_020633795.1:535-775 GCF_003573695.1 Papaver somniferum
ATGTGAATTGTGCTAGAATCAGGGTGCCTAAATATCTAGACTAAGACTCCTAATAATTATACATATTTGCACAAGAGTCAACATTTCAAGGTAAATGAGCTCCATTTTTTTATGATTTTTTTTCAATTTTTTTTGAATTTTGATTTTTTAATTTTTTTGGAATTTTTCAATTTTTTTCAAAAAAGAAGAAGGAGTTCGTTTTTAATTATAGCATATTATCGTGGTATCTACTCTATACCC
>NW_020633795.1:786-1000 GCF_003573695.1 Papaver somniferum
TGGTATCTACTCTATACCCCCAAACCTAAACTAAACATTGTCCTCAATGTTTCAAAATATGGAAAGAATTAAAATGCAACATATGGAAAGGGACATGCTGAGTAGAGTAAAAGGAGAGAGAATACCCGATTTCGGCGAAAGCAGAATTAAAACTCCGTTATTCAAGGCAAAAATCCAACATATTTCAGCCGAGATCATATTGGATTAGCAAAAT
>NW_020633796.1:0-452 GCF_003573695.1 Papaver somniferum
TCTAAGTGATAGGTGGGGCCCACTATTCAAGTTGTTACCAATGCTAGGGTGAATTAGAGTGATTGAGATACCAAAAAAAAAAGTTGAAAAAAAAAGATGAAAAAAAAAGAAAAGAATTTGAGACCGGACCATTTGACCAAAAGGAAAATTCAATAAAGTCGACCACTGGTACCCTTGTATATGCCAGTTGTGTTGACCTAGAGTTAGGTTATCGACCACTGGTACCCTTGTATATGCCAGTGTGTTTATATTAGTCAAACTAGTATCTCAATCCATTAGGATAGGTTCATTTTGGCGGAGGCCTTCAGACAGATATGGGAAACGCTGTTCACTTAGTAAACATCAAAACCATCTATGTTTTTCTATATCCATATCTTAATCTATCCATGTGATTAGTTTGACTCCGAATATGATGTCCATAGTGCAACTATCTGAGTAGAGCTCTGTCACTT
>NW_020633796.1:514-720 GCF_003573695.1 Papaver somniferum
TGAGTAGAGCTCTGTCACTTTATATGAATTTTAGTATGCTTGAGTGCAAACTCGTGTACAACAATTGGAATTTCGCATCAAGGTACTTCCTCCTGTAGTCAATAAGTATGCCAACCAAGGATATTCTTTAGTGCCTTCCAAGATTCAGTGTAGATAGCTAAGGTCTGGAGTAAAGGTTTTGTGGGTATACCTCTTGTAAGCCCTCC
>NW_020633796.1:865-1000 GCF_003573695.1 Papaver somniferum
ATTTTATTTTATTTTGCTCGAGGACTAGCAAATAATAGGTTTGGGGGTATTTGATAGACACATTTTTGTGTCTAATTTATCTCGATTCTATATATTGATAGTGCTCATTTTTGTACTTATTATGGCGTTTTATGT
>NW_020633797.1:0-972 GCF_003573695.1 Papaver somniferum
TGAGAAACAATCAAAACCACAACTCCCTTTTTCGAGCATACACATCATTGTATAGTATCCATACGAAACCAATTTGCTGCCAGTTTCAGTCATAGCCCCATTATTACTCACTTCAAACTCAACCATCTGTAGTAATCAACACAAGAACCTTCATGATCTCAACCTCGTTTCTCCATCTGCAAACCCATTGAGATAACCCCAACATATCCATCTTTTAATGCATTCAGTCATCTTCTTCATCTATCATGTAACACCAAATAAACCTCCATCGATGTCATGGAATCATCATTCCAGTTTCTTCTAATTGAACAGATGAGATCTCCTCTTTCTACAATCAATTTCTTAAAACCAATTCAACGATTCAGTACATATTATTTTCAAGAAACAAACACATTGAAATTTCAGAAGAACATGTCTTTGAAATTAAATTTCCGAGAAACCCTAAAAATTTGGGTTTTTTATTTTTGTTGATTAATGAAATTGAATTTCGATTGAGGGAAGTAGTAAGAAATTGTGATTTTTCAGTTCAATTAAAACCAGGTGTTGATATTGAAATGTTGCCAAGATTGAGATGCAACCGAGATTGAGATGTTTCAGTTCAAATTTGGTTCTCCGAGATTGAGATGATGTCGAGATTGGTTTGTTGCTGAAATTGCACCTGAAATAACACAAAGACGCAGAGGGAGATGGTTGCGTAGAGAATTAAGGGTTTGAATCGCTTAAATTGCTTCTGCTGATGCTAGAGTGAAGAATACAGAAGATGGAGAAGTGAAATCCATTAAATTCAGAGGAAATAAGGAGCTCGAGAAGATGGAAGAACGCGTTAATCTCTAATTCACCGGATATTGTTGACTGTTAGATCTAGGTTTTACTGTGGCTCGATTGAAGATTCATGGTCCAAGGATGAATGGGCTATCGTAATTGAATGGTTATCAGTGATGGGTAGTAGAAAAGTTCGGGTTTGATAATAAT
>NW_020633798.1:0-409 GCF_003573695.1 Papaver somniferum
ACTGGGTCCTCCAGGTCGGTTGTTTCAATGTCGGGTGGAAATGGCTCAAGAAATGGCTTTAATCTCTGCCCGTTGACTTTGAAAACGTTCTTGTTGGAGACATCCTCCAGCTCTACAGCTCCATGAGGAAAAACTGTGCGTACTAGGTACGGACCCTTCCATCTGGAACGCAGTTTTCCTGGAAAAAGATGTAATCGTGAGTCATACAACAATACTTTCTGACCAGGAGTGAAGGATTTGCGCAGAATACGCTTATCATGAAATATCTTCATCTTTTGCTTGTACAGATTGGCACTGTCATAAGCCTCATTTCTCAATTCTTCCAACTCGTTGAGTTGAAGTTTCCGTTGAATTCCAGCTTCGTCCAGAGAAAAGTTCAGCTCTTTGATTGCCCAGTAGGCACGATGTT
>NW_020633798.1:609-1000 GCF_003573695.1 Papaver somniferum
GACTCTCTTGAACAGATCTAACATCTCATTGTAATGGGTACTTTTCTGTTGATAGATCAATCTTTGAGGAAATGGGGCAACAGGAAGATGAGTTGGCAAAGGGACATTCACAGCAGTAGAACTGTCAGATTTTCCAACTTGCTCAGATTCTTTGGTTTTCTGGGGTTGTGGAGACAGCGTGGAATTTGTATCAGATTCATTAGGTTCACCCACGTTGTTCTCGATGACTTTACCACTTCGGAGGGTGGTAGTGGCATGGACTTGATCGGGTGAGGTTTCAGTGCAGGATGTTGTGCCTGTTTGAAATATCCTCTTTGGATTTTGTTGGGGTTGGCTCGGAAGTTTACCCTTTTCTCTCTCACACATTTGATCCATCTTTTGATCTAGATTT
>NW_020633799.1:0-392 GCF_003573695.1 Papaver somniferum
TGATTGCTTCCTCTGGGTCTTCTCCAGTGCTAGACTTGATTGTAAAGTAGTCCTGGTTGAGAAAAAACTGATTAGCTGGGAGTTATAATTGACATTAAAACATCCGAATTATTGCTTTCACAAAAAATATTATTAAAATTGGAATAACACAGTGACTTCTAATACATACATAGAGATTTTTGATCACCCGCTGAATTTTTTCAGGAGGAATATCATCAAATGCATCGTAATTCAAGGGACAGTTCTGACTTTGCCTAGTCCATATGCACATTGAATTGATTGCGACTTCGTTTTTATAACCACATAGTCTACCTTCATAGAGATCCAATTCAAGTATTTGTCCCCTGAATTTGGAAAGTTCCTTCATACAGCTGCGCCCTCTTTTTTTCCTT
>NW_020633799.1:592-1000 GCF_003573695.1 Papaver somniferum
AATTAAAACGACCTCAATGTTGGTCGACCTCACTCATTTTCACCTGGACTTTAATAACAACATTAGTCAACATTGGTCGAACTCACTCAGGGGATACATGTGTGCACTTTGGTGATCTAAGACAAATAGTGAATCCATGTTTCTTGTCTTTCTTATCGGTCTAAGTTTCGTTATTAGTATGATGACTTTAGGCAGGGGAAAAAATAATGTCGAGTTAGCGTCCTTTATTTCTCATTTTTAGTTTTTTTAAGTGAGGTTAAGGGAAAAACATATACTAGGATGAGAGGATAAAAAAAACATAAAGAAATATAGTTAGGTAATCTCTTTATTTTTCAAATTATATGATAGATATTTCAATAATATAGTTTCATAGTTCTTTTTTTAAATTTACTTATGTAAATTTTTATG
>NW_020633800.1:0-269 GCF_003573695.1 Papaver somniferum
AGGCTGCAGGAGCTGGACTTGGCAGGAGAAGGAAGAGCAATGCAGCAGTGGTGGTCTGATGCAGGAGCTGCAGCAGGGAAGCAATGCAGCAACAGGAGAAAGAGCTGCACAGCAACAGAGGAAAGCAAGCCAAAAGAAGTAACAAGAAAACAGCAGCAGCAACAAAGTTGCAGCAGCAGCTGCAGACAACTGCAATGGAAGAGAAATGCAACAGGGTTGCAGCAAACCAAGAAAAGTGGAGTGGCAGCAACAGGGAAGGCAGTGCAGCA
>NW_020633800.1:469-671 GCF_003573695.1 Papaver somniferum
TACCAGTTACGGTTGGTAGAATGGCAACATATAGCAACCGTAACAAATTACGGTTGGTAACTAATGAATCGGGATCAACCGTAACTAACCTACGGTTGGTAAGATAATTTGAGTTACAAGTCGTAACTCAAATACGGTTGATAACAGTGATGCAATTACAAACCGTAAAAAAAATATGAAACATCCAGGACAACTTACGGTT
>NW_020633800.1:682-1000 GCF_003573695.1 Papaver somniferum
CAAAAAAAAAAATGAAACATCAAGGACAACTTACGGTTCGTAACTTAAGTAACGAGACCAACTGTAGTAATTTACGGTTGCAAAAAAATTTCGTAACTGAGCATTTTATCTCAAAATCAAGAACTTACGGTTGGTATTTGAGTTAAATGAACCGTAACATCAACCAAATCTATAGTTACGGTTCCAATTGGAGTTATTACCAACCGTAACTCACATGCAACACAGAAATTTCAATTTCAATTTTGATCCAAAACCCTAATTTTTGATACAAAACTAACTTAAATCAAACACAATAAACTAAACCCTAACTAGGTCTTT
>NW_020633801.1:0-388 GCF_003573695.1 Papaver somniferum
AAAATTGTATTAATAGATAACAAAATTTACAAAAAGTAGATTACAAGAAAAGAGGTCACAGCAACCCCAAAAAATTGTAATACTACTTGAAACGAAAATAGGAAACATTAGGGTTTTCAACGGAAATTAAAAAATCAGGTCTTCCTTCATACTGAATTCCCACTTCATTATCAAGATAACAACCATTCTTAGCCATCTTATCTGCTGAAAAATTCACCTCTCTGTAAGTGTGAATTATCCTTATAGAAATATAATGATTGCATAACCGCCCCCATCTTGCTCTTGCAAACCAAGGAATAGAAGAGCTTTGTAAAGCTTGAACTACTCCATATGAATCAGATTGCACACAAATACGATCATAATTCCATTGCATTGCCCATTCCATACC
>NW_020633801.1:399-1000 GCF_003573695.1 Papaver somniferum
GAACTACTCCATATGAATCAGATTGCACACAAATACGGTCATAATTCCATTTCATTGCCCATTCCATACCAATTATAATTGCATAGAGTTCCGCCAAATAATTTGTAGTAACTCCAAGACCAATACTCAAAGCGCCAAGAACTGCACAGCTAGAGTCTCTTGCCACCACTCCTGCTCCCGCAATGCCTGGATTCCCACGCGCTGCTCCATCACAACAAATTAGAATCTCATTAAGTTCCGGAGGCTGCCATAACACTTCAATAGGCTGCTGATGTCTAACACTTCTATGAACCACACGGAAGTAATCCAACAGCACCATATCTTCCACACTGTTGCGCATAAACCCTCTTAGGCGGACTGAATATTCTTGGATTAGCTTCAGCACTCTTTTAGAAAAAGACCCCAGCTCGGTTTGTGCTTCTCAAAAAAGCATTTGTTGCGTATAGCCCATAGTTCTGACCTGATTACTAAGTTCGCCACCAGCCACAAGTCACGGACAATTGCACTTCTTCCCTTAGCTGCCTTGAAAGAATCCACAATGTTGAAGTTTGTTGTCATACCAAAGATACCAGAAATCCAAGACCACGCACGAGCTGCAAAA
>NW_020633802.1:0-357 GCF_003573695.1 Papaver somniferum
TCATAGACCATCTTATTCCTTTGGTACCACAGCTCCGAACGCAGCACCAAGATTGAGACTAACCACAGGTCTTTAACCATTCTACTACGCCCTTTCGCTTCCTTATTAGCAGCAAGCAAGTTATAATGAGGAATAATATGGAAAATACCTGCCATCCATTGCCAAGCCCGATTCGCAGCACTACAGCTCCAAAGAACATGTTCCAAAGACTCCTCCTCAATCTGGCACACACTGCACCTCGACGGAAGAGCTATCTTGAACCTGCTCTTTACTTTATCCAGAGTTGCACAAGCTCCCCTGACAAACTTCCAATTTTGCGCTGCCAAAGAAGGGTGCACAACACTCTTCCATAACAGA
>NW_020633802.1:368-1000 GCF_003573695.1 Papaver somniferum
TTGACAAACTTCCAATTTTGCTCTACCAAAGAAGGGTGCACAACACTCTTCCATAACAGATTTGCTTCCTCCAGCACCGGATATCTCATCCTCACCAGCTCCCTTGCAGACTTAACAGAGAATAAACCTTTAAGGTCCGGCATCCATATCTTCCTATTACTGCCTGTGTGCCTCCTTGGAAAGCTCTCAAGATCCACACCAGCACTGACGAGGTCGTGCATATGAACTCCTTCCAGCTGCCATTGATCCTGCACAATGATTTCACTAACCCTTGTATTTCTGTCAAGGTCGGGTTGTTGCAAAACATCTGCCAAAGTTTCAGTCCCATACCATACATCATAAAATAGTGAAGTTGCTCTACCGTCACCAATTAAAGATTTAGTATTGCGCATAACTTCAGTGTGCACCCAACGAATCCCAGGAAGAATTGAAGATTTAACTCCAGCCAACTTCAGCCGACCATCTCTACAAGTGAATTTCGATTCAAGAAATCTAGCCCAATTCTTCGTAGAAGTTTTAATACTCCACCACAACTTCATAATCAGTGCCTTGTTCATGTTTCTTAGGCTAGTAAGCCCAAGACCCCCTTCCCTCACCGGACTGCAGATCTTGTCATAACCAACCACAAAAGC
>NW_020633803.1:0-392 GCF_003573695.1 Papaver somniferum
TGGTACAACAAGATTTACCAAAAATTCATATGGGAGTGGATAGGCGTATTTGGATGCCTGATTTACAAGGTAAATTTTCTATCAAGGCAACAAGGGAGTTGATTAGGAAGAAATATCCTATTTTGAGGGAGGCGTGGCTGTTATGGAAGAGGGTGGTGCATCCTTCATTGGCGGCTCAGAATTGGAAGTTTATTCGTGGTGCGTGTGCAACTCTTGATAAGGTACGCAGCAGATTCAAATTTCAACTTGCATCCAAATGTAGTGTGTGTCAGATTGAGGAGGAGTCTCTCCAACATGTTCTTTGGAGCTGTAATTTTGCGCAAAGAGCTTGGGAGTGGATTGAAGGTATTTTCAAAATTAAACCTCATTATGATATTATTACTTCTTACCAT
>NW_020633803.1:403-1000 GCF_003573695.1 Papaver somniferum
TGCAAAGATCTTGGGAGTGGATTGAAGGTATTTTCAAAATTAAACCTCATTATGATATTATTACTTCTTACCATGAGGCAAAAAATCATAATGGTATTGTTAAGGATTTGTGGTTGGTAGTGAATTTGGTTGTGCGTTCAGAATTATGGTTCACTAGAAACAAAAAAGTGTATGAAAAGAAGAATCCTTGTTGGTCTTTATTTCAAAAACGTGTTTTTAATTTGATGCAAGAATATTCAGTTCGAATGAAGAGTTTTATGCATAATTCTTTGGAAGACTTGAGAATTCTGGAGTTTTTTCGAGTTCGGCATAGAAAGGTGAAGTTTACTGATCCTAAGGAGTGTTTTTGGTTTCCTCCTAATGCTAATGAATTGCTTTTGTGCACGGATGGCGCCTCAAGAGGTAATCCAGGGGTGGCGGGAGCTGGTGTTGTTGCAAGGAATGCAAATTGTGAGGTGGTTGGTGCTATGTGTATTGGCTTGGGAGTTACTTCTAATTATTTGGCTGAATTGTATGGTATTATTGTGGGTATGGAGTGGGCAGTTCAGTGGGGATATGATTGCATTGTTATTAGATCAGATTCTACAAGTGTGTTGA
>NW_020633804.1:0-1000 GCF_003573695.1 Papaver somniferum
AAATGTTGAATTTTATATACGTTAACTCAAAAAAGTCTACACACTTCGTTATAAGTCGGAAATTGATTTCTGAGACTAAACTGTAAACTAGATAAACTCATCTTTAAAAAAAAAAAGTTTGAAAATGTATTGTAATTACAATTAATATGTTCTAAGGCAATATGTCTAGTAAAAATTGCATTTCTATGTACGTTGATTCAAGAAAATATGAAGGAAGTCAAATTTCACAACAGAACAAGGATGAAGGACCACGCAGAACTAGTCCAAATCCTAAAAAATTTCATCTATCTTGAATCAAATATAAAGACAAAGCTAACACAAGAAGAAAGATTTCAAAAAAATGTTGAATTTTATATATGTTAACTCAAAAAAGTCTACACACTTCGTTATAAGTCGGAAGTTGATTTCTGAGACTAAATTGTAAACTGGATAAACTCATCTTTAACAGAAAAAGTTTGAAAAATGTATTGTAATTACAATTAATATGTTCTAAGGCAATACGTCTAGTAAAAATTGCATTTCTATGTACGTTGATTCAAGAAAATATGAAGGAAGTCAAATTTCACAATAGAAGAAGGATGAAAGACCATGCAGAACTAATCCAAATCCTAACAAATTTCATCTATCTTGAATCAAATAGAAAGACAAAGCCAACACAAAAAGAAAGAGTTCATAAAAATGTTGAATTTTATATACGTTAACTCAAAAAAGTCTACACATTTCGTTATAAGTCGGAAATTGATTTCTGAGACTAAATTGTAAACTAGATAAACTCATCTTTAACAGAAAAAGTTTGAAAAATGTATTGTAATTACAATTAATATGTTCTAAGGCAATACGTCTAGTAAAAATTGCATTTCTATGTACGTTGATTCAAGAAAATATGAAGGAAGTCAAATTTCACAATAGAAGAAGGATGAAAGACCATGCAGAACTAATCCAAATCCTAACAAATTTCATCTATCTTGAATCAAATAGAAAGACAAAGCCAACACAAAAA
>NW_020633805.1:0-536 GCF_003573695.1 Papaver somniferum
ATTTACAAGAAAAGTAGCAAAAAAAGCATAAATATTAAATATAAAATTAGGTGTTTTACAACACCTATCAAATTCCCCCACACTTAGACTTTGCTAGTCCTCGAGCAAATCAAACAAACTAATTATAAAAACATACATACAACTCCGTCTCGTCGAGCCTACGGTCATTTTTAGCATAAATAACAAGCCTTTAAACCCCCTAGGTGTCCCTAGTGGACGAGTTATAGTCTCGTGAAGGTTTACAAGAGGTTTGCCTACAAAACCTATTTTTCCAAGTTACTAGTTCTCCGAAATGATAGCATCCAACGCGCTAAGAAGACATAGAAATTCTGCACACTAGCAATTAGAAGTTAGACACATAAATGAACACAATCTCATCCTTAAATGTTGAGAGAGAAATAACCATCCCTTCTCGAGAGAAAATCGGGTTCGGAGTGATCAAAAGTCTCGACTCTGCCTCACAAGAAAGGGTTTTATGATATTGCTCTCAATAATAAACAACTCTTTATGGGTCACACATGTGTCCAGGTAGGAAT
>NW_020633805.1:547-718 GCF_003573695.1 Papaver somniferum
GTCTTCTCAAGAATGGATTTCACCTCCCTGTTAGAAACCTCGGCTTGTCCATGTTTTTAGGGATGATAAGGTGTTTCAATCTTGTGGGACACATTGTACTTCTTCAACAAGTTTTGTAAGAACCTGTTTTTGAAGTATGAACCCCCATCGATAATTATGGCTCTTGGAATT
>NW_020633805.1:729-1222 GCF_003573695.1 Papaver somniferum
CTGACGATCTCTTAGAAAGGAAATCAACCACTTAACGAAGGTGGGAATATGCTTACTTACCTCGTTATCCATTCGGCGTGCAGTTAGCACCACTCTGATAGCATCCATAGAAACGTCTTGGGTCTTCAACTCTTGATGATAACTCTTGAACCTCGTAGAATCTTGACAATGTGATTCTTTCCTCTAATTCCTTGTTGCTTGAAACTTCATTATGGATATTTCTTCTTCCATTGGCTTTATTGAATAAATACAAAGCCAAAAATAAACTAAACAAACCAAAATATAATACAAATGGATTTTTTTTCTTTTTTTTTTCCTTTTTTGAGACAAAAACAAATACAAAATAAAACTAATGATGAACCTAACAAATTTTCTCGTGTCTTTTTTTTTTTTGAGACAAGAGAAAATAAAATACAAAAATAAAAATAAAATAAAAAATGCAAATACAAAGGCCATGGTATAAGTAATTTACCACTCAAATTTTCACAACTTG
>NW_020633805.1:1233-1502 GCF_003573695.1 Papaver somniferum
GCATCCTTAAACAAGGTTGGACAAAAGAAACCACTTTCAAGTACCTTTAGAGCGGTTCTCTTACTCCCAAAATGTCCTCCACAAGCATATGAGTGACAAAAAGACAAGATAAAATTAAATTCAGATTCGGGAACGCACCTTCGTAATACTTGGTCACTACCTTGTTTCCATAAATATGGATCATATCATATATATTGGTATCCCAACCTCTTAAGTTTGTCCCTCTCAGCACACGAGACAAGTTCTTTGGGATTTGTTTAGTCACCAAG
>NW_020633805.1:1513-1679 GCF_003573695.1 Papaver somniferum
CCCATATATATTGGTATCCCAACCTCTTAAGTTTGTCCCTCTCAGCACACGAGACAAGTTCTTTGGGATTTGTTTAGTCACCAAGTAATTAACAATATCGGCATACCATGGTTCTCCAAAAGCAATTGAGAATAGTTGCTCATCTGGGAAACTTTCACGCAATGGG
>NW_020633805.1:1690-2000 GCF_003573695.1 Papaver somniferum
CATGTCACCATTCATGATTGATAAAAATAGCACTCAAGAGATCAAAATAGTGCTTCAATGGTGGGAAGTTAGGTAGCTCACCATTCTACCTGGAGTTAACGTACGGTAACACACACTCTAAAAGCACTTATTTAGACAGGTACAAAGAATTGAAGGTCGGTGCCTCTCATAATGTAACATGGGTAGTCTCCATTATAGGGGATCACAAATCTAATACCGAATTCAATTTGTACCTCATTTGCCACTGGGATGGTTAAATCCAACTTCAACTCTCATACAAGTAAGAAACCCGATCATGTTCTCTGTCATC
>NW_020633806.1:0-381 GCF_003573695.1 Papaver somniferum
TTATGAATAGACTCTTTAGATGTTTCCATCTATTCAGATTGGTTCCTCAACTCCTACAACCAAAATGCTTCCATCTACTTAGATTGGTCAGTTCCATCCTAAATACGCATAAATTTCTAGGCTCTGGAGTTTATTTATTGCAACTAAAAAGTTTCTCCATACCCCCAAACTTAAATCTAACATTGTCCTCAATGTTCTAAAGATGAAACTAAAAGCATGAATAAGGAGAAAGTGTTACCATTTGAAGCGGAAGAGTTAAGGAAAGATATTACCGTGTTGCATGAGCATGGGATACCTCCCAAGAAGTGCTAAGTTTAAAGTCTTCATCCAGACTTAGGAAAGGATTAGTCAACTCGAACCATAAAGTAACAGTCGAAATAA
>NW_020633806.1:433-1000 GCF_003573695.1 Papaver somniferum
TAACTGTCAAAATAACTGTGGGTCTTCAAAACTAAATAGAACTGACCAAAGGAAACTGCAATGAACCAAGAAAGTGAACAAGACTAGCATGCCATTACTTAGTTTCCTGATTAATAAATTTATATATAATTGTGGTTCAGGTTCAGGTTCTATGAAAGGGCCTAAATATAAAATTTTCATTGGCTGCGTTTCTTCATAGGTGGGATCCGAATCATTAGGTCCTAGAGTCTGGAAAAACTCAAATATGATCTTAGAAGCGCACAATAATAACCTAAATAACTGAGGATCCTCTAAGTCAATAAGATTTGACTTACATAATTGACCAAAATGAGAGTAGTGGTCATTCTTAAGAAAATGTGTCGATTCTAATTTCCTGAAGCATTTAGGTTTAGTCTCACAACTTAATATTCGACACATTTGGAATATAAACGTTCCCACAGTTGGAAGAAAACTATTTGGTGGGAAAACAAAGTTAATATAGGGATCATATCTTGGGCAAACCACATCAACCAGAGGATGGGTTTCTAACGACTGAACTTCTTCCTGGACATCATTAGGTTCGGGAAA
>NW_020633807.1:0-615 GCF_003573695.1 Papaver somniferum
TAAAAATTAACAGTGAAATTAAATTAACCCAATTAGGGGGTATCTCGGCTAACCAAGAACACCCTTTAACATCCTACATCAGTTCCTACTTATAGTTTACAACAAAATCCCTAATTTTGAGAAACCCTAAAATTTGAAAACCCTAAATTGATTTGGGGAAAATCAAATTCTCTCACCCATGTGTGAATTCTGCTCGACCCATGCCCTGTTGATGTTCCCTCTGCTCCTCCTCAGCTCGAACTGCTCCCAATTGCGTCTACTGATGCCCTAGCTTTTCTCTTTCTTATCTGTAGCACCTAGGGTTGATGCTAAGAACAAGAAAGGGAAATACTAGGGAGCTGGATGATGGTGATGGCTCTGATTTGGTCGCAAGAATGGAGATGGTGAAGCTCGAGGTGGTGATGGAAGAGATGGTGGAGGTGATGGAGTTGCAGAGCAGCTCTCTGTTGTTTGGGAAGAAGAGAGGAAGAACCCGATGGAGAAGAAGGGTCCGTTTGGTTGGGTAATAGGGTTCGGTGACTAGGGTGTGAAGCAGGGATAGAGAACTTTGATGAACATCGAGTAAAGAGCGTTGGATGATCCCATATAGATTGAATCGAACGGCTACGATGGAGA
>NW_020633807.1:626-1000 GCF_003573695.1 Papaver somniferum
AAGAACTTTGATGAACAGCAAGTAAAGAGCGTTGGATGATCCCATATAGATTGAATCGAACGTCTACGATGGAGAGGTATGTGGCGACCGTTGGATTATGAGATACAACAAAATTGACGACACCAGATGGAGTTAGGTGTTGTAGTGTTAAGCGGAAATATCGAGGTTTGATGCGCAGGCAAAGAAGCGACCGTAGGATCTAAATGTGATCTAATCTGAAGGCTTGGAATTTAGGTACTATGGTGTTTTGCAGGGACTTCAGATTTTGATGAACGATGAAGAAGCGACCATTGGATGATGAGATGGATCCGATCTAACGGCTGAGAATGGAGGCGGGTATGGATATTGAAAATGGGTTTGAGTAAGGGTTTTGG
>NW_020633808.1:0-808 GCF_003573695.1 Papaver somniferum
CTCCGTATGAAGATGAAGTTGCTGAAATCAACCTTCTACCATGCACAGATCCATGTTGCGACGATAAGATGAATCTAATTACCTCTGCTAAGAAATTGTGTACCGGAAAAAGATACTATCTATGTCCAAAATGTGTTAGGGTTAAGTTTTTAACGCTTGTATGCTTTAATTAAGGTTTGTCATCGATGTATAGTCGACAATGTCCTAAATTAAAAGCTTTCCTGCGGCATAATAGTCGGCATTATCCTAAATTGAAAGCTTCTGGAGGTTTTTTAGTCGGCATGGTTGTCATAACACACCTTGCCGGCTTGATAGAAAATAACATCCAAGAACCACTTTTTTGAGGGAGTTCGTAGCCGGCATAGTTCTCATCATAAACATTTCCGGCCAAGTAAGCGTCGATATCCTGACAAAACCCATACCTTGTCGGTGGGATAGAAAATAACATACAAGAACCACTTTTTTGAGGGGGTTCTGAGCCGGCATGGTTCTTCTCATAAACCTTGCCGGCCTGGTAAACGCCGGCATCCTGGCAAAGCCCAGACCTTGCCGGCTATATCTGGCAGCTTTTTCCTGTATTGTCATGCATTGAGGCCGGCAATCTGACGAAATAAAATAATGTCGACCCTGGGAGCGCCGGTAGGGTCTTGTAATAGATACAGTGCCGACCAAATGAGATACACCAAAAAAACACATCCATTTCATTCATTTGTAGCACTCCAAAGTACATTACACAAAACACGCATGCGATTACAAAAGTACTCCAAAAAGTATGAATTTTTTGTGTAGTACTACATTGTATACTACA
>NW_020633809.1:0-322 GCF_003573695.1 Papaver somniferum
ATTATAACTGTATCTTAGCCCGATGGAGTCAGAACGACGCCGTCCTCTGTATATATTTCCCATCAAGTCTGAAGGGATCGACTTTGTCTTGGATTGACAACCTGCCACCTGATTCCATCAACTCCTACGATCAACTCGCAGAGAAATTTCTGAGGACATACATGTACAACAAAGCTGTCAACACTGGAATGGATAAACTTTTTTCTCTGGAAATTGGCTACAAGGAGAACACGAGGGAATACACCAACAGATGGCACAAGATCTGCCAAGCCATAGGGAGTGTGGACCCAGTAGTAAGTATCAACTGCTACAAGTGGGGATT
>NW_020633809.1:333-1000 GCF_003573695.1 Papaver somniferum
GCCACAGGGAGTGTGGACCCCGTAGTAAGTATCAACTGCTACAAGTGGGGATTAGACCGAATGAGTCCACTATTTGTTGAGATTCATGGAAGCGTGCCTAAGACAGAAGGAGATCTTCGAATAATTATTGAAAAGTACGCTCGTCTTGAAGAAATCCAGCGTGAGAACCCGAGGGCACACACACAGGGGTCTCACCGTACCAATTCCGCATAACAAACCAGCGGGGCCAAAAGAAATAGCTCAGTGGAACGGCCTCACAAAGATAGGAAGGAACGAAGGGATGAACGAAGAAAAGACGATTGAAAATTCGAAGATCAGGTTTACACGAAGCTCAATGCTAGCTACGCTCGGATCTTGCGAGAGATCAAAGGAAGGGAAAATTTGGAGTGGCCATGGTCTAAGGGAAAACAGCCTCCAAGAACCGAGAAGTCTAAAGATTACTGTGAGTATCATTGCTTCAATGGACACCAGACCGAGAAATGCAAAAACCTCAAAATAATGATCCAAAAATTGATTGATGCTGGCGAACTCAAACATTACATACGAAAGGAGGTCACCGAGGATAGATCCAAACGGACCAAGCAAGTCCAACTTCCAGAGGGAAACCGCACAATCAACACCATCTCGTGTTCCGAAGCCGCAGGGCCCTCCCTTACAGCGCAGATAG
>NW_020633810.1:0-358 GCF_003573695.1 Papaver somniferum
TAAAACTCTACTAATCTCTATTTGTTACTCAAGACAAATTTCGAAATCAATCTCATGTCTTGGAAGATGGTATATTAAATTCTAGAATATAGTTTTTCCGCTGTAATTTCCTTCGCTTCATGGGTAGTGATTCTAAAGCATTACATATCAATCATAAAGCATATCTCGTCAAGGGATTTAACCAAAACACGAAATATCAATTGAAAATCATAAATAATCAACAAAATCACATAATCGATTAAACACCAAGCTATATGAAGAGAAATTGCTAGTCAATGAATCATTATTAGAAATATCATCGTAGAATCTATATAATTAAATTGGTTTCCATCTCAACCCTAACATGGCTTTAGCTAGA
>NW_020633810.1:558-998 GCF_003573695.1 Papaver somniferum
GGTCCGGGCGAGGTTCGAGGTGTCAAATATATCAGACTTGATGAAACTGCAACCTATCACTTAACTCAGGTTGCAAGATTACCCTATACATACCCGATGTTCTGGTCCGGGCGAGGTTCGAGGTGTCAAATATATCAGATTGTATGAAACTACAACCTATCACTGAACTCAGGTTGCAAGATTACCATATACAGACCCGATGTTCTCGTCCGAGCGAGGTTCGAGGTGTCACATATATCATATTAAATGAAACTGCAACTTATCACTGAACTCAGTTGGAAAGATTACCATATACATACCCGATGTTCTGGTCTGGGCCAAGTACGAGGTGTCAAATATATCAGATTAGATGAAACTACAACCCATCATTGAACTCAGGTTGCAAGATTACCATATACACACCCGATGTTCTCGTACGGGCGAGGTTCAAGGTGTAAAAA